>NW_024802935.1:1223035-1248851 GCF_019175285.1 Sceloporus undulatus | reverse complement strand
AGCTTTATTTATATAGTACTGTAAATTTAAACAGTGCTAATATACGTGTGTGTGTGTGTGTGTGTGTGTGTGTGTGTGTGTGTCAGGATGACATCTAGTTGCTTCATAACTGTTCTTCTGAGTTTTGGGGCCTCTACAAAGGGGCCGCTCAGTGCTGTCTCTTCGAGCCCTGGATGGAGGCCGCAGCAACCACACTTTGCGCCTCCAGGAGCAAAAAGAACCCCTCCAAAAGGCTTCATGACACTCTTTCCACATATTGCCATTTGGGCGCTGTGCCCACATGTGTCATCATGATGCACACCATGTAGACAGGCGTATGATGTGGCTGGGCGGCACAGTAAGAGCTTGGAGCATACCGCCCCTCAGTCAACTTCTGATTTCTTAACTACAGTTTCCATTTTATTAATGACTGAGGCAAGTAATAGCAAATCTTTACTTTGATATCTTTATCATCCACTTTATGTAAATTCTCTGTAGTTATACATTTGTTACTTTTAATCAATAGTCACTCCAAATCTTTGTTTTGTTCTGCTAGTAATATTGTGTCATCTGCCCATCCTAAATTATTTATTTATTATTTATTTATTTAGGTATTTATAGCCCGCCCTTCAGCCCTAATGGCTCTTAGGGCGGCTTACAATATTAGTTTTAATCAGACAGTTCCCTGCCCTGATTCGTTTAAGTGGCTTCTTATGTTTTAGTCACAAAAGTCCGAACTTCCCAACTTCAATCAAGCTCCTAAATGGTTAAATCAGCTTTGTGCTTTTTCAGCTTATTATTTCTAACACTTTTTAGACCATGTAGTCTGTTTTATCTACTCCTGTGTCTTCCAAAAGTGTAGCCACTTTACATCTTTGTTACATCTCAGAATATCTACTTTCACATATTGCTTGAATATATGTTGTATGTATGTGTCACCTGCATCAAATTAGGCATGTAGTAGCATGCTCTCTGTGTATACATTCATTCCTATGTTCTGAAGATCCTGCCTCAGTATGTATAGCTAGGAAGCTCTGTTTTGTTACTTGCTTCTTGTAACATATTCATCAAAGAAGGTCTTGATTGTAAATAGTTCCAAAAAAAACAAAAAACAAAAAAACAAAAAAACCCATCTCCATCTGATAGTAAATAAGTTCTTCAGAAGTGGCCTTGGTATTAAGTTAAGTTCTAGCCTTGTAGTCATATACTACTGTTCTGGTTTTATTTCATATGCCTGGACCAGACAGGCCAAAAGAAGCAGCTTCTAGCTGCTTTGAGGGCATGGCATTTACATGATGCACCCCTCCCCCAAGCAGCCTGAAGCCACTCTGATGCAAAAAGGATCTGGGATAATCTAGCTCCTGGTGGTGTAGGTTGGGGCCAGAGGTGGTGGCCTACTTTTAGAGCAGGCCATGTGGTCACCACAGACACAATCTGTTTGTTGCTGGTGGGACCTCAGGCTGATCCTTCCTACTTGTCTGCTCCAGGGGTAAGATCTAGATTAGAACAATTGGTACAAGTTTGACCTTAGAAGATTTGGTGGCAATTCAATTTCTCACTGGATCAGGCTTAGTGGATATTAATAGGTGTTTGATAGTCCATCTGATCTGGGGGTTGATTGACATCCCAGGGTTTGTGACAGTTTCTGTTTCTTATTATGAGTTTAAGAAGCTAACTACTTGTTCAGAATAATCCTGGGCTGAGATTAAAGTTTGGCAAAGGGAGTGCCTGATATAATCATGTAGGCTGAATCTATGCTGCAGAATTAATGCAGTTTGACACAATTTTAATTGTCATGGCTTAGTGCTATGGAATCACTCCAACAACATCTAGAGGGTCACAAATAGCCTGCCCTTGTTCAAAGGAACCTGAAGGAAACCCCTTTCACATGTCTTTATCATTTTCTAGGCATATGACTTAATTTTGTATGATGACATCATAAATATTTTCCTCCCACAAAGAATCTTGATTACTTTCTTATGTGACAGCTTCTTCTTCAACCACATATGGAATTAAATCATTTCACTGGTAAGTGTGAAAATAAATAGGCCGTTATCAGCCTAGCTTTCATTTTTGTTGCAGGAATGTTCTCTTATATTCCATCATTTATAAAACAAAGGCAGTTAAATTACCTATCCTAATGATTTATGCAAAACTTAAGAAGTCTTCATATTTCTTTACATGAAATACATGAAAATACTCCTCCCCTCCACCACACATTCTTTAACATAGATGTTCCCAAGAAAAGTAGGACCAGCGCAGATGTGACTTTGAACATCAGCCCAGATGTGACTTTTGAACACGCTTTGAAGTTACAAAGGATGTGTTTTGGATCAGGACCCTCATGCCATTTTATGTGACTATTATTCCTTGAAGCTGCTACCTTCTCCCAAGATTACCTTTGCTGCAGTTATATTTCAAGGAACAAATAGTGCCTAATGTGCAGCAGTGAAGGTCACAAAAAGAATGTACTGTGCCTGTTTAGTCTATCTTCAGCACGCTGTCCAGTAGAGTTTTTCCAAGTGGTGAAGTTTTATCCCACTGATTAAGAGAGGCAAGGATGATGATGATGATGATGATAATTTATTTATAGCGTCCCTCTCCCCAAAGGATCGAGGCGAATAACAATAATAAAATCATAATAACATGAATGAATGAATGAATGAAATTTTATTTTTATACCGCTATTCCTATACAGATCACAGCGGTTTACAACAAAGGATAATACAATACGACAAACATCTCCCAACAATGCGAACAAAGCAACCCATACCAATTAAAAGCTATACATAATACTCTAAAACCATTCCATTACAACCATTAAACAATTTAAAACCATATTAAAACCATACAACAAATTGCTGGATCGAACAATATGCAGCAAGGGAGAAAAAGATGGGGGAAAGCTTGACGGAAAAGAAAGGTCTTCAAATTTTTCCTATTTCCATAATTAACATAAATCCCTTACCCCCAATTAAAAAATACAAAACATCATAAAATGCAATCAAATTCACTAAAATTAATCTAAAATTAACACTTATTCAAATGAAGCAATTGTGGGAAGAATGAAGCAACCACAGTTATGGAACAGTTATGGAACAATGGGGGAGCCTGTTTCTCAATCTGGGAATGCCCTGTGGAAGAGATCCATCTTAACAGCCTTCTTGAAGCCATCAAGAGTTGTAATGTGACGAATCTCCTCCGGCAGGTCATTCCAAAGTTTAGGAGCCTGCTGTGATAAATTTCCCAGGCACTTTGAGCACAAAGTTGTTTGCATTTATTCTGAACCCGATGCTACAAGTATTGTTGAGGCTAGGAGGGTGCACCATCTGGTAAATTTTCTTGTGATCATTTTCAGTTGCTGCAGCCTGGTGATGTGGACAAGATGCTTGAATTTATCCATCCCAAATGCAGTCTTTGACCCTTGTCCATCTTGGCTCTTAAGTTCTAGCAGGTGTAGGTTGACTGGGTGAGTCCAAAGGGTTGTATATATCTCACTACATTGGGGAAAGTAGTGAGGTATTTACCCCATTGTAGTGAAATATTTAAGGAGGCTCTAGAGCACACTTTTCTAAAGAGGACCACTCTTGATCCAGTGGCATAAGACCTATATCAGTCATAGGGGAGCATGACCTATCACTAATATCCCATATCTGGTGATTGAATGTGTGGTAGCTGGGCAGCTTCAGATGTTCTTGAAGGAAACAGATTATCTAGAGTCATTTCAGTATGATAACAGGCCAAGGTACAAGACAGTCTCAGTTGTTCTGACTGATGACCCACTCTGGAGGAAAGACAGGGGGAGTGCTACCCTGCTGATTCTCTGGGAGTAGGTGGCTGTCAAAGTGACAATGTGGCACTGCCAGAATCTCTTAAAACTTTTCACTCCTTTACATTGTGTGCCAACACTGCCACGAATCTGTGAAAGCAAGACTCACCCACCCAACTTTTCTCAGATGGCAGCACAATAGGGTTTTTTTTTTTATCCAACTGCTGCCAACAATTATGTGAAGGTGATGGCCACTATCCCACCAATTCTTCACTGTGAGACTTGAACTCGAGACTTGTAACACCCCCCCCCCCCCAAACCACAATCCTTTTTCTCTGATGGCAGGCGCTTGTGATTTTTATTATCTCATTGCTGCCACCAAATATGTAACAACTCCTTATGCTCTGTCACCAAATATTATTGATGACAGCACCCTGTTTAAAACTCAGGTCCATATTATTATATAATATAGTAGCATGGATATAATATATATTCCAGACAAGCATTTATATAAAACAAAATATGAACTTTATTAAACAAAGGGTTTGAACAGATATTATTTGAACTGAATGGCATTAAACAGCTATTAGTTCAGGCACGTGTTATTTCTTAGTGGTTACTTTATTACAACAGTTAAAGTTGTTACAGAGTATTACTATATGTTAAGGTCACTGACACTGTCCTTCCTGTCTACTTTCCTAAGCTTAGACACCACAGTATTGCCACTCAGGTTTACTATACTCGTAATAACTCCCTCAATTAGAGTCCCTAGCTGGTTAAAAGTCCCTCACTCTAGACTATAACCAAGTTCCCCTCTGAAACAGATAATTCTTCTAACTGTCCCCCTCTGGACCAAGCAGTTCCCTATCTGAGTATTCCCTCAGGAACTTCTGTAACCGAAACCTCTCTTTCTGAGTCTAGCTACACTATCGTCTTTCGTTTCTAGACTCCCAAACGAATAAGGTCCCTATCAGACCCTTTCTTGGTCTATTATCAACGCCCCCTCTAACAAACTGCTGTTCCCTCAGGAACTATCGGAACACAGTCCTCTCTTGGACTCTACTGTTCCCTCAACTCCACACCAGCCTCATCCCTCAACATTCTAAACCCTAACTGACAAAACCAACTGCCAAGTGGAATCTTTAAACTCCTCAGCCAGACACCTGATTGGTTTAGAGTCTCTGGCTTCTGATTGGCTGTTTTTTTGAGTCAGTTCATCACAAGACTCTCTTAAGTGTCTCCTGCACTATAACTCTCTTTAGATGCCAGCACTCCGGTTTTCAAAATTTCCCTGAACTTGGCACCAACTATTCTTTGACAGCCATACACCCACTATCTAATGAGTCCCAAACCTAAAAGACTTTTCTCAATGTTAGTAGCATTTTTAATGTACTTCTGAAATCACTTCAGACAACTCCTTGTTGAAACAAAGTGATAAATTTATTTACAAGTTAAGCTGAATATCATATCTCTTTGAGTGGATGGTGTTCACAATGGATATGGTGAATAAATACCTTATTATTTACACAGTTTAACAGTTTCTTTAGCTTGTTTTTGTAACTGTATCTCTATAGGATTATATATATTTTCTTACAGACTACTTTCTCACAGAACTTAGAACTTAATTAAAATTTTGTACCTTATAAACCTTCTGATTACCTGTGACTCCACTAGTCACCAAACACTATGTCTCCCGTAGGTAGGGTTGCCATAATTCTTTACTAAAAACTGGGACAAAATGAACAACAAAATTTAGACCAAAAAATAGAACAATTGTAGGATAAAATTTAGCCCAAAATGTAGGACATTCAAGAAAAATTGAGGCCCTTAAATGTCCTACATTTTGGGTTAAATTTTATCCTACAATTGTCCTATATTTTGCTCTAAATTTTGTTCTACATTTTGTCCCGTTTTTTAGTAAAGAATTATGGCAACCCTACCTACCTACCCATAGCACACTGCAACAATATAATTAAGGACATTCTTCGTCCCTTTCTTGGGTACCTAAAACCCTTTCTAACTGTCCTCAGAGCAGCCTAACCTAGCCTCAATGGCTCTTCACCCCTCAGGGCACAATAAACATCAACAGCTTTTCAAACCTGCTCCTCCCTCTTATATATTCACTCCTGGGAGCAGCCCCCTCCTTTTCATGGCTTTGCTGCTATTGGCTAGTGCCAAAGTTCTAATCTGCCTGTTATCTCCACAGAGGCACATGTCATAGTGGTTCCACTCCTATTTGCAAGGTCAGTTCCAGAGAACTGCAACTTCTGCTCGGACCCATGACCATTGTGGTGTGGGATGCCTGTCGGCTGAGTTTACCAAGCCAACTTACAGTGCAATCTGAGGACGATGCACTCAGATGCAGCCAAAACAATATCATAGCAGAGCACAGAAATGAAAACTCCCATCTATTGGTATTGGCAATGCATTTTTCACCCTTTAAAGAGGAACTCACAAACACAGTTGATTTATCCAAAGTCCTTGGAAGCTTTATCTTCATTTGCAATATCATATCAATATATACAAATTCTCCTCTCTGACTTCTTATAAACTTCTCTGTCTGCTTTACACCAACTTACAGCTACAAACCAAATCACAACACACACAACCAACAGAACCAACCCACAAGTGACCTATCTCCTGGTCCACTAGTAATAATAATAATAATAATAATAATAATAATTGGATTTATGTACAGTATATGAATCCGGGCAGCTTACAACAAAGGGGATAATAGACGGTTCCCTGCCCTCAGATGTACAATCTAAAAAGACACGACACAAATGGAGAAGGGAGTGGTGGGGGGGGAGGGGATCAGGTCCAGCATTCTTCTCTCCCTCTGAGGCCTGGACCAAGGCAGATGGACTGGAGGGAGGGCTCTTCTTCTTCAGGCTAGTCCTGATGGAACTGAGCCAACCTATTCTCTCCCTCATAGGCCGAAAGATGACAGTTAAGGAGGGAGGAGCCTCTTTCTTCAGGCTAGCCCTGATGGAACTGGGCCAGCCTATTCTCTCCCTCACAGGCCCAAGGATGACAGTTAAGAAGGGAGGAGCCTCTTTCTTCAGGCTAGCCCTGATGGAGCTGGGCCAAGCTATTCTCTCCCTCATAGGCCGAAAGATGACAGTTAAGGAGGGAGGAACCTCTTTTTTCCTATATACAAAATATACAAAATATAGTATCTAGGCTATGAGTAATTGGTGCTAGACAGCATGATGCAACCTTTGCAATAAATTTGCATCATGCCATACACCCTGATTCAGCATTCTATGACTGTCCCATAGAATGTGTGTCACCTGTCACTCAAAATATTTTCTCAGTTGGTTAAAGACATATTTCCCCAACAGTGCCACAGTATTCTGTCTTGTCTCCATGCTGTAAACATCTGTGTGAAGCCTCTGGTAGAGGTCATTAGGAGTTTGGGGGTTGGATGCCACCAACATGCTCAGCTGTGGAGGAGCTAAAGCAATGCCTCAATGCTGTACTGGGCTGGATGAGGGTGAATAAACTCAAGCTGGATCCTAATAAGATGGAGGCTTTGTGGATTGGTGGTTCTTGACTCAGGGAATTGGGTAGGTTGCCTGTCCTGGATAGGATTATACTTCCCCTGAAAGAGCAGATGTGTAGTCTGGGAGTACTCCCAGATCCATCTTTGTCACTGGAAGCCCAGATAGACTCTTTGGCTCGGAATGCTTGAGGCCAGCTTCTACTGGTCCACCATCCATGGTATTTCCTGGACAGGGATAGCTTAGCCACTGTACTCCATGTGCTGGTGACTTCCAAACTAGACTACTTCAATGTATTCTATGTAGAGCTGTCCTTGAAGGCAACTTGGAAGCTGCAGCTACTGAAAAATGCAGTAGTAGATGGTTCACTGGAATTCCATTCAAGTATCACATAATATGTGCACTGAAAGAATTTCTCTGACTTCTAATATATTTCTGTTCTGAATTCAAGATGCTGGCAATAATATTTGAAGTCCTAAATGGCTTGGGACCTCAATACTTGAGGATCACCTCCCTCTATATATGTTGGCTAAGACTGAGATCTATTGGAGGGACCTTCCTCTATATTTCATCAGTAGGTAAATTACATTTTGGGAGGACAAGGGAGAGGGTCTTTTCTGTAGTGGCACCCCATGTGTGGAATTCACTTCTGCCCTTTTAAACTTTTGTAATTATTTGTTATTTTAAGTTGATTGTATTGTAAACTACCTTGAGATCTCCTGATAAAGGGCAAGATTAAATAGGATTAAAATTAAATAATAAAAAATATTTATTTATATCCCACCTCTTCCATTTTGAGGATAAAACATTTAATAAATCAATCAATGAATCTGAGGAGAAATCAGTAGCAAGTGACATGGGGGGAAAAAAGATTTGAACCATTATAACCCTGATAAAAATGGGTTTGAAGCTACCAAGAGAAACTTTATGAGTCATAAAACACTGAGGAATGACTTGACCATTCTTGGACAAATTAAATATAAATATAAATTATGAACAATCCAGTAAATATCTAGAAGATTGGGAAAAGGTCATTGATTATCTGACTTTAAATGGGTGGATGCAGTGAAAATAAAATTTCAAAGAGAGTAAAAGAAATCTGATACTTTTTTCTACTTACAATGCTTGTTTAGTATATAGAAAATGAATATTTATAAATTGCCATACTTTTCATTTAAATACTTATAAGACTATGTATATATCACTTGAACTTACCATATTATGTTGGTTATAATTATTATAATTGTTTATTTTATGTCACAACCTTATGAGTACTGAAATCATTGGACATGATATATTTCAAGACAGAGCAGGCATAGGACAATATTTATGGAAGGGCAGAGTCTCACAAAGGATCCTTAGGTGCATTACACACCACCATAAGGGACGTCCTTAGGACGTCCCATTTTGAAAAAGGGGTGTCTCTTCCAGATGCCCCTTACCCTATTACGGACAGAGTCCGTAACAAATGGTGGCGGCCGTTCCACACGGGCGCCGCCATTTTGACGTAGCGGACACTCTGAGTCCGCACGTCGCAGCCCAGAAGTGACGCTGTGAGTGCGCGCTTTGGCACTTGCGGCGTCTCTTCCGGGTTGCCGGAAGGAGCGCGATTTTCGCACTCCTTCTTTGCAGTGCGGAGGAGTCGTGTGGTTTGGCTGCTGCGATTCCTCCACGCTGCAACTGGCAGCAACCTGAGACCGACCCTAACAGGCTTTGGTGATGAATTGTGAATTGGTAACCTGGCTCAGGGATGAACTGACTGGCTTGAGCAGTGAATGATCAGTCAGTTTGATAATCTTCCACTATGTCACACCAATTCATGTTGCTATCATAACTGGACTGTATATAGTTATTTCTACACATAGGCGTGGTGATGACGTAATAATAGCAGCACCCTGTATACACGGGTGCCGTCATTGTGATGTAAGAGCCATGTGGTGTCTGCACATTGCCGCATGGCACTTATGTGATGAGTGTGCCAGTGGTGCACTCGTTACGCCGCCCCTGCGGCTTTAAAAGAACCCACTTTTTGTGGGTTCTTTTTCCACTAGAGAGAAGCTTCACGCTTTGGCAGCTGTGGCTTCCCTCCAGAGGAAAAACAGGCGCTGGAAGGCCACCATTTTCCAGCAGTCTGTACTGTGCTAGACACACACAAATACATCAAAATGGTAAAACATACAATTTTACACATATTCTCTACGTTCTCTATTTTACACATATTCTCTATAATGTTTGTGCTCATGGAAAATTAATTTTTAGCCATTTTAATATGATTCTTAAAATGGAGGCTTTCTGCTTTTAACATCAAAAAAGTCAAAATTCTCATTCAGATAACTAGATTGATAATTACATGGTTTTAATAAAATAATATTTATTGTATACCAAGCATAACAACATAAGGTGTAACTTAAGGGAAATGTAACACAATATAATGTACAAATTGCCTTTTAATTAAGTCTCTTTTCTTCATTGTTTGAATCCCTGTTAAATCTCACTTCTGTGATACTGATCTCATTGTCAAATTGCAAAGTAGGTTAAACTAAAAGCAGTTGCTGCTCTATCTCTCAGATCTACAGCACTGTCCAAAGTTCCCTGTTTGTGAGTCAATTTTTCAAAACGTCTACACACTCAACCCCACTTCTCTAACAGAAGTGTGGTACTAGAACTGTGGACTGATTTATAGATATTAGGCTTACTTAGTTTGTAGTTTCTGATGAATGAAGAGAGAGAATGGGCTGACTGCCAATTGCTGGTATTCAATGAATTTATACTAAGCCACGGAGGAAAATAAAATTAATTGATGACTTCCATGACTACATATACCATATTAGAAAGCTACTTGCCTGGCAATGGGTGTGACAAACTGCTTGTTTATTTCTGATGCACCCTGGTGATTGACTTACTGAAAAGTTAATTTAAATAAATGAAATTGTGACCTGATTCCTATAGGTTAGTTCCAGCAAGAATGCCCTCCTTGAGTCTTTAGCTGATCATCATCATAAAGTTTTATCCTGTTAATTCAATTGGTCTACTCCAGATGGGCCAAGCAACAGGAATTAAGCCCATGTATTTTTCTTTCTTTTACTTTAGCACAGGCATGCACCCTCCAGATGTAATTGGACTACAACTCCTAGCATTCCTCAACACTGGCTATGCTGGCTAGGTCTGATGGGAATTACAATTCAGAAAATCTGAAAGGCTGCACCTTGCTCATCCTAGATTTAGCAGCTAAGAACTGACAAAATTTATAAATCTCCATGTTATTAATGTATTCATTACTTCTGAGGTTTCTTAAGAAATTACCATTGCATGTTGGTAACACACACATACATTCCTATGTATGTGTCTGCTATCTGAAAGACAAAGAAATCTACTTTCTTCTATTTGACATGGTCTGCCATATCAAGAATGTATGTGTGTGTTACCAACATGCAATGGTAAGTTCTTAAGAAACCTCAGAAGTAATGAATACATTAATAACATGGAGATTTATAACTTTTTTCAGTTAACTACAAGAAAGAATACTGTCCCTTCTTCTGTTAGAAACCCTCAGAAGAGGACAACAAATGGCCCTGTCGGCAGCTAGCACTTTCACTACCATCACTCTACATACACTGAAGTTCATTTCTCAGGTATGTTTCTCTGATTTAGATCCAATCCATAATTCAGAAATAATCCAGTTTGACCCCACTTTACTTGCCCTGGCTCAGGGCTAGGGTATTCCGGAACTGTAGTTTTGTGAGACATCTAGCTTTCTCTGTTAAGAGAGCTCTGGTGCCACAATAAACTACAATTCTCAGGACTCCCTAGCACTGAGCCAGGGCAGTTAAAACAGTGAATTATTTCTGTAGTGTGGATTGGACTTTAGATAGCCTAATGCTCACACTGAGCCACCTGGCCTGGATGATACATTTGCCATGCCTACTTTGCAGGCAGCCCATGCAGATGACTGAGGCTGCTGCCACACTGCAGAATTATCCCTCACCATTTACTTTACTGCCTAGCATGCTGGAGGTCCATCTCCATCTCAGAAAATTCTTTATCAATAAGCAATTGGAGTATTCAAAACTATACTTACCCATGGAGCACAGAGGGCACATACAGAGAAGCCTGGATGTCCAGAGGGGCCATCATACTTTCCTATCAGATTAAAATTGAGAAAAAAACTAGAGCTTGTATGAGGACTTTTGTAGAAACCTACCTCCTAGTTTCTGTGTAATTATTGTCTAGCTTTTGCAAGATTTGCTGGAGCCAACTGGAGACAGCTTCCTAACCAAGCCCTAGCCTGTCTTTTCTCTAAATTAAAAAAAGGTGTGCTTTTAAACCTATAGTTAGGCTGGGGCAACCAGGGCATGACCCCAGAGGCCCTAGACAAAGAGGTCCCCAAAGAGAATACAAGAAAATTAAAAATGAACTGACGTTAATTGACATTAAAAAAATATAGGGGCCCTGAATGTACTTTCTGCCCCAGGGCCCCTAAAGGCCTAGCTATGGGTCTGTTTTAAACTAGGACTTTATGGATCTGAAAGACAAATCTACTTTCTTCTATTTGATATGGTCTGCCATATCAAGAATTTCAGTTGCATAAACAAGGAGGAGGGACACCTGGCAGGAAGAGAAAAGGAAAGCACACAGAAAGACAGTTGGCACAAGGGTTGCTCCTTCTTTTGGCAGGATTTTCAGGCCCATGGATGTCTAATGCACTCTCAGTTTTGATGAAACATTGGACAATGTCATCTCTGCATTGCAGCACTGATCAAAGCAAACAATATTATTGTTTTACATGCCATTCAGTCCTAAATATTGGTAACTAGTGCCTAGGAATTAAAAGAAGGTTCTATATGTCAGTTATACAAGTATTTCACTGATATTTCAGGGAATTTTGTGTGTGGAATGTTGCATCTAGAACAAAAAAATTGAGGCCTATACACACTTACATTATTGAAAGAAATCTATCATGAACAATTACAACTAATATTTAGTAAATTGAAGAAACCCCTATTGATTGTCCGTAATGAAAGAAATTTAAGCAAGGAAGCACTTACCAAAAACTGCAGACATTCTACATGATTCAAGAACAGTTAATCCACCTAGCAGTTCTCTCCACTGAGTGGGAACTTGCAAGGGAAATTGATTTTGCAAGACTAATTAAAGATTTTTAAACTTTAAAAGTCAGAAAAGTGGAGCTTTAAAGTTAATTGGACTAATGTTTGCAGTCATGTTCATCCATTAGAATAAAAAACCAAGACACTGATATGAGAATCCCTTTAGTAATGACAATAAATATACAGTTAGCAGACTTATCAGGTGGGTGTTATTAAACAAAAATAACAAAAAATGTATTCCCCCCCCCCCCAGAAATGCAGACTATGGAGCAATTTTAAAATTAAAACAAACATTTCCATGGCTGACAAGATGATATATAATTATATAGACATGATATGAGGGACTGTGATATTGCTGTTGGAAAGGGCACCTGTTACCTCCCATATGGTACATAGGTCCAGTATGAACACTGGGGTGGTGGTGTTAAATAATAGCTTGGATCTAGACTTGAGTCATTTTAGATGCATTGGACACATGGAATGCCCTCAGGCTATACAAATTGATGCATTTGAACATCCTATAAAGGTTTAAATATCATTTTCATATCTATGTATGAATATATAACAAGTAGACCAAAAATTGGTTGGAAAACCATACTGATGGAGCCTTCATCAATGGCTGTGCTTTGAACTGAAAGGAAGTCTTCAGTGAAATGCCTCAGGGTTCTGCCTTAAAGTCATTGTTCTTCAATATTTTTGTCAGTTACTTAGATAAAGGATTCCCAACCTGCGGTACCTGCAGGCCCAAGAGGTGGAACAAAGAATAGCTTGTGTCCTTGAGTCATGAGTCATGAGTCATCATTTACTTTTTTCTGAATAAATTAGAACATTATTGCTCAGATTAGATTTGCATTTTGTGAGCTGAGTTAAAAGCTTTTTTAAAATTCAATATGTTCACTTTTTAAAGTATAGCATGTAATTCAGTTTGTGCTTCAGTAATTAAAAATTATACTTCTTCATCTTCAAATGTGATAATTGGTTTTTGTAGGCAGTGCAAATATTAATTAAACATTTCCTAGGGGTGTGGCATGAAAAAGGTTGGGAGCTGCTGACTAAGTGCTATAGCAAACGGCCCGGAAGAAGTGATCTCCAACTACTCTGGCCTCAATTGCTCCAGGACCGCAGTGACCAGACAACCTGCTTCCTAAGCAGGCTGCCACTGAGGTCTGAATGGGCCCCTGGCAGAAGCAGATTAAATCTGCTCCTTTCGCCAGTGGCTTCAGACCAACTTAGGTGTTTTCAGAGTGGCTTGCAGCTGCTTTGAGGGCACTATGTTGTCAAACCTCAAGCCCCTGAAGTGACCAGAAGCCACTCTATTTGGCCCAACTTTTTTGAACTTTAGATGATGGGTTGGAGGTGATCCTTATCAAGTTTTCAGATGATACGAAACTGGGAGGGGTGGCTAACACATTAGAAAATAGAAACAGAATTCAAAAGGACCTTGATAAACTTGAAAATTGGCCAGAAATTAATAAAATTATATCCAATAGAAACAAATGCAAAATTCTATAATTATGCCACAAAACCAAAATGCACAGGTAAAGGATGAGGCTTAGCAGTACTACATGAGCAAAGAATCTTGGGATTATTACAGATCATAAGCTGAACATGAGCCAGCAGTGTGATGGTGAAGGAAAAAAAGTTGAATGCTATTTAAGCCTGCATTAATTTCTACAGTTACCAAGGTGAGGGAAGTAATAGTCTCATTATATAGAATATATATAATAGAAACTGGAGTAGGCATATAGAAGAGCAATAAGGATAAAAGAGGAAAAAAACATATGAAAAAAGGTTGAAGGACCTGGGCATGTTCAGCTTGGGGAAGAGAAGACTGAGGGGTGTCATAAATGTAGTTTTTAAATACCCTAAGGGCTGCCATAGAGAATAGAATGAGGTCTAATGGTTTGAAGTTAGAGGAAGGTAGATTTTGATTGAACATCAAACAGAGTTTCTTGACAGCAATAGCTGTTTGGCAATGGAAGCAATTGTCTAGAGAGAGATGGTAGGGTCTCCTTCTCTGGATATCTTCAAAAAGAGGCTATATATCTTCCTTCTGGGGATACTTTAGTTGGATATCTTACAGTGACCAGGAGGTTGGAATCAATGGCCCATGAGGCCACTTCCAACTTTGAATTCTAGAAGCTAATCTATAGTCTATACATTTTCTATTTTTTGATCATGTTTTCCCCTGTGCAGCCATTTGTACATTATGCCGAAAATTTTGGGCCCACCTTATCATAGGCTCTTTTACAGGTTCAGCTTCTGTCTAATTTCAGGAAACACTTATACAGTTTTTAAAATGTTCATCATATTTACACAACCCTGTAAAATAATCATTTTGTCCAAACGCGTGTCTTTATTAAATCTGTCCTTCAGTTGCATATGCACAAAGCAAGTAATATCTTTACCTTCTTCAAAAAGCATTTATCTTGATTCAGACTTCCAAGCATCTTGTTCATAATGCAAACATTCATTAGAGAATAATCATTTCACATTTTAAAAAAAGCTTCCTGTGGTGAGGTGGCTAGTATTATCTTAGGAAAAAGTATCTGTTTATATTTCTACTAAACATGTAAAATAGACTTTATAATATAATGATTTTTAAATTCAGTAGGTACTGTACCTTAACTTTAGCCCAAAACAGAAATGCCAAAAGTGCCTTCAGGCTGATCTGGGTGCACGGTGTTCAGCACACCCCCTGATTGGGTTGAAGGTGCACCATGGCAGCCTAAAGTGGAGCAAACCTAGCCACAAAAAGGGGGCATAAAAGTGCTCCTTGCTGGTGGTCTATTGTGGACTGTGGTGGTGGCCTGCCTTGGGACTGCAGCATTGCCACGGTCCTGCTCTGAAAGGGGAGAAACCAGTCCTGGAATGGCTAGAGGCCGTTCCAATCTGCCGATCTGCTTGAGGCCTTTATCATACTAAAAATAACCATGCCACCCAAATCATAAACCTTGACCTACAAGTTCCAAAAATCTCTCATATCTGATCAATATTCATTCCTTCAACCATACCAAACAATAAGTCTCATAATACAATTTGATATTCAAAACCACCAAATCTCCCCTTCCTTTTAGCATTATAAATGTTTTATTCTTGGTTTGCCTGCCAAACAAATCTGGAAATTTCTTTCTTCCATTGCAAAAAAGGTATACCACTTTTTATAATGAAGATGTTTTTAAAGAGTGTCTTGGCAAAACATTTGCTTTTATTAAAGTGACTCTTCTCAAAAGAGATAAATTTAACTTCAGCCATTTTTCTAAGGCTGCATCTACACTGTAGAAATAATCCAGTTTGACACCTGTCTAGCTACCATCACTCAAGGCTATGAGGAGACAAACAAATAAAAATCAATTACAACAACACAAAAAGAAAGCATTTTAAAAACAAATTAAAATACTCTTTAAAAACTCCTAAAAGTACTCTAAAATCATTCTTAGAACTGAATCATGAAACAGTTAAAACAGCAGTTTCAAACATTGGAAGTCATGTGGAACAGCATTTCTTTGTCTGCTTTCCAAAGCTTAAAAGAGATGGGGTCAATTTAACTTCCTTGGTTAGGGAGTTCCATAGTCAGCGCATAGCCACCAAGAATTACACTAGTTTAATCAGTAGATAACTAAGGCATGAATCGCTGTGGCCAGATGTGCATTCCTCAATAAAAGGCTTAACTGGAGAACCAGCCACAGCTGGGCAAAGGAACTCCTGACCATTGCAGGAACTTGCCTTTCCAGGAGAAGTGCTGGATCCAAGAGCATCTGCAAGCTACAATTTTGTTCTTTCAGAGGGAGAACAACCCCATCCAGAATAGGCTGTAATATCAATGCCAGGTGGCTTTCCTTATGACTAGCAACACTTCTGTCCTGTCCAGATTAATCCTCAGTCTTTTCACCCATATGATATGATATGAATGTCTGTGTATGATCCCTGTCTTGCTTGTTGATGCTATTGTCTGATGTTAGATATTTTATTGTTTTTGGCTGCTTTTAATTGAATTTTTATGTAAGCATTGTGTGCTGTTATTTAGTCTGTAACCCTGCTTAGATCCACTGGGAGAGGCAGGGAAACATAAACAATTATTATTATTATTATTATTATTATTATTATTATTATTTCCAGTCAACAAAGTATTTTTCAACAAAGGTCTTACAATTATGTTTTTTTAAAAAGGGAGGTTGGAATATAGTCCTCTTTCAAATAAACATTTACAACCTTCACAATCCTACTGGCCAGTACTCCTCTGACAGCCCTACTTAGATAGGGCAGAAATGAGTGAAACAAACAAATGGTTTGCCTCACTTCCCCAAGGAACTGGTCCACATCATCATGCTGAACAACATGTTGAAACTCATCCATCAAAACTGGACAAGTACATGCCTTTGTTATCTCTCTTGATTCTACTTTCAATGTGGAGTCCAGGTCAGAATGAATCTGAACAATTTTCTCCACAACGTATTTAGTACATCAATTTTCTAAGGGCTTCTCCTTAAGCATCTGAGGTCTAGGATGTAATAGTCCTTTAACTACACAGAACAACTGCTCTGGATGAGATTGAGTTGATGTTACAGAGGCAACAAAGAACAGTTTCTTTGTTGCCTTCACTGCTGCTAGATAGGATCTAAAATGGCCTTTAATCCATGCTTGTTTGGATTCATCCCAAGTCATTCTGCATTATCACTCTAGTCTACTACCCAAGCACTTCTTTGTCCTGAGCTCCTCAGAAAACCAAGGAGCCTGTGCTCTGCAGCTAAGTAAAAATGCTTGGGAGCAACTGTGTCAATTGTGTAAGTCATTTCCCTTATTATCCTATCCTATATAAATGCATATAATCACTTATATTTTATCTTACTGTTTTACAGTTATATACTGCTTTTCGCCATGTTGTCATTTCAATAAATTTTAAGTTATTTTATTTTTGAGCATGTTGTTGGTTCAGTGATCATTCTCCCTGCTCTTTGGAGCAATATACTGAGAGTGATATACAAAAACAACCTAGAATTTTTAATACAGATCCCAGGATTTCATAGGTTGTAGACATAATTGTTAGTATTGAAGACCTAAAATGGCACTGGAATGCTATAATTGTATAATTTGAAAGAGATCTGTGAATCAGACTAGGGCCAGCATCCTATTAGTGACATGCAGGTGCATGCAGGGTGAATTATTTGCCATGGCTTAATGAGCAAATTCTGCTCACAGCAGCAGAAGTGGAGTTGCACATAAAGAAATGGTGCATATGCAGAGCAGCCCAGTCACTGATTTGTGTTGCAAAATATTGCTATTCTGCATAGGGTTTGTATAGGACTGGTAAAGTGTATCTCTACAAGGGGATATTTATGTGGTGCTCAGGGGGTGTTGGGTTGATGCCATTTTCTGTATTAGAACCAAAATTATGGCATTTTCTGATTCCTATGTTGTACCTAATTTAAAATCTTGTTCCTCTTTAATGGGCAGTTAAGTCTGTGTTTTAGATGGGCCTATACTTTTGAAGTGCCTAGATGTTTGTCTCTCCTAAGTTCACCTACATTTTGTTTATTTTGCTAGGTTTTCTTTTTTTAAAAAGTGGTTTGGGGGCTTTAATATTTGTGCATGGCTTTACAAAAACAAGACAAGTCTGAAAAACTGAGAATCTTTGTATTCATATCTCAATTTGTGTCAGTATACTTGCAGCGCTATTTTAATGTTTTATAAAAAGCACTGAAATCTGTTGAATTATTATTCAACAAATTAATAATTAATAGGTGTAAATTACTTATTACTGCTACTATTATTACTACTACTGTGACAGCATTCAAAAGAGGCAGTTAGTGTAATTACTCCTTTCATCATATTTCAAAATCAAACTGTGATCTCATGGGTTTAGTGTGTTTTAGAAATTAATCAATTTACACTTTCATCCATGTGCTGTGACCTAGAAATAATGCCACAGATAGCGTTAAAAGGAAAACCAAATCTGGTCAGGTCATTGATTGTTTTGTGAATATGCTTTTTGCATAATATCTTTTTCATTTACTTAGTTCTCTAAGTCAGGACTGGCAAATAGCTTTAATAACACATGCATTTTGAACTCATTATTTTGAAACTGGAAATGTCAGCCTTGCATTCCTTTCACACTTAACTCTCTGGGAGAAATCAAAGTATTAAAAGATACAGATCTTTAATGAGTGTAATAAGCTATTTTTCCTTATAATTTAATTCCCCAGATCATTTTGAAGCTTCAAGGCAATGTGTGAGCAGGTGTGGAAAAACTGCATGTCCACAGAGTACCATAATACACAGTGCCGGCATCTGAACAGAAATCCAATCTGACTGAATACATAAGACATCTGCTCCATTGTCTATTTGTTTTTTATTCCAAAATATTTTATTCTGCAAATAATTCAAATAGCTTTAGAATTATACCACAAATAAATTGGCCTTCTGGGTTTGTGTATTGTGATAAATACAATTGAAACAGAATATACAATATTCCTGACCATTGTTGATGGTCAAGGTTTTTAGGGGAGAAAAAAATCACAGGCTTCTTCAGGGCTACATTATTTGCTACATATTCTTAGGTGTTCAGGCAAATTATTTTGAAATACAAAAGCAACAAAGAGTCTTGTACTACCTCATAAGACTAACAAATTTTATTTGGTATACACTTTCGTGATTGCAGATCAGTATATCAAGTGCAGCCTAAAATGTACTCTGTAAATAAATGCATTAAATGCAACCTTATAAAGGTATACATCTTACAGATAGATCTGTCAGGGAGTGATTATTGGCCCTAGATCCCTGTTAAGTATATACTCATTGGAAAACTTTGGCTTTCCTCTCTTTAATGTGTGAAATGGCCCTGACAAAACCCTGACAGCAGGTTGAAATATGAGCAGAGCAAATGTAGGCTGTGTTTGCCTAAGCAGTGGAGCAATCATGTGAATACTTAACAGCCAAAACATGCTCACAGTATGTTATTTATTGCAAGAGAATAACATAAGGATGCTGTTATATATAAGAAATAGCTTTCCTTTTCTTAGAGTTTCCCAGGATACTATAAACATGATTGAATTGGGGATAGCAAATAACTATGCTCTATCAAACACTACAAATCTATACATTCTAAAATATGTGAATTTCTTTCCATGGTATATATAGAAAGCTGATTTTTATATTTTTATATCATTTCATACAGGCAAGTTTTTCCCCCCAGGCATAATGGCAGGTTTGGTGCTAAATATTGAAAGAGAATGTGATGTTTTATCTAAGCTCATTAATACTGTGTATTTTTCTCACATCTAAATATGAATGTATTGTATGCATCCTCAACTCTCTACTTAGATACCCATTGCATATCTGTCTATCTATCTATCTATCTATCTATCTATCTATCTATCTATCTATCTATCTATCATCATGAGCCTCAGGGATTTTTGGATTTCTGAAGTAGGATGCATTTCATTCTGCCACCACAATTTTTGAGAAATAGAAAATCTGAAACAATATATACATTCAATTTGAAAATTCATGCACAGATATAGACTAGAAATAATTTGTGCAATTTGAAACAATATGGACAAAATTCTGCATACATTTCTAAGTGGAAAGGGCAGAATTATTATGGAATACACCATAAATCTGAGATAGGATATGGATATTTTTCAGATTCTGAAACACAAGAAAAAGTTGAGAAATTTCCACATCCTTAACTGGTAATACAAACAGTGCCTATCTAGTCATGTTTCTATCATATCCTCCAAGGAGCATGGGGCAACCATTTGGCATTCATCAAAATGAAGACTATAAAATCTTTTATACTGAGAAATAATGACAGATTCGGGGACACTGTTAATTTCATAATTGAATTGGGACCTGAAGCCATATATTTTCCTGTCCAATGCCACTACCCCAGCTGCTGAAAGGGCACTGTTGTTAGTCACAGTCTTATAAAAGTGATTTCATAATGGTCTCAAATAGATGCTGGTTAACCAGCATTTGAATGGCTGAATTGTTTGGCAATTCCTATTCTAAGCCTGAATATAGAACCTGGAAGAGAGTGATGCCAGATGAGTGCTTCCTAGCCCACATTGATCCCTATGTAATAGTTCCTTGGAACTCCAAATGGATAAAGAAAGTTGGTTCCAAACTATTATTATTTGCCATTGTGTGCCTATAAAGCATCTTTGACATGTGGCAATCTTAAGGCAAACTAAATTTTTAGTTTGTCCCCAGCCATACCCATAAAAGTTAATATTTAAAATATAAATATAAATGACCTATCAATAGGTTTAAACACAATTTTTAAAATACCAGTAAAAACACACACACAGAGAAGGTCCTTTCCCATGAGCAAGCAATCCTCAAAAGCCTGTTAAAATAAACAAACAAATAAACAAATAGTTTTCACCTGCCTATAGGAAGATAGCAAGATGACTTCAGACTAGCCTTTCTAGGAAATGAATTCCAGAGTAAAGTCGAAGTCTTTCATGGCCAGCCTTCATAGTATTTTGTGGGTTTTTCGGGCTATGTGGCCATTTTCTAGCAGAGTTTCTTTCTGACATTCTGCCAGCATCTGTGGCTGGCATCTTCAGAGAATGAGTTCCAGAGCTTTGGAGAACCCACCGAGAAGGCACTCTCCTTTGTCCCAACAGATGTTCCTGTGAGGGTGGTGAGTGACATATGGAAGAGTTTAGTCCATTAAATAAGATGGGCCTGAGCTATATAGGTAGTAGCCAAGAGTTTGTAAGTGATCAGCTTTCCAAAGTTGAAATCTAAGTTGGTCCCAAGGTCCAGGACTTAAAAACACAAATCATGCATTCTCTCTACAAAAGGTGAGATCACACACTTCTTTTCCTTGGTGCTCACCAATTAATAAACACTGTAAAATTCCCACATACCTCTGCCAAAAATGACTGACTCAGTTTAGCTTATAACCATAATAAATTTAGATATGACCAACTTAATATAAAATAACATTTAATCAAAGATTCAGTTAATAAAGTCTAGATCAGTGGTTCCCAAAGTTTGGCCCTACAGGTGTTTTGGACTTCAGCCCCCAAGATCCCTGACTGCTGGCCAAGCTGACTAGGACTTCTGGAAGTTGAAGTCCAAAACACTGGGGGATCAAAGTGTGGAATCACTGGTCCAGGTCAATATATTAAAGAGAACTTCCCCTTCTCCAATGAATCATTGTCTCCCACTATATTTGGTACACAGTTGGCAAAAAGATCTCTATAAAAATGATTGAAGGCTGAAAATTCATCCTTGGCCCTTGACCAGCAATACATATTGAAACAAAGGAAGGCCAGACAGGTACCACAGATATAAAAAGATGCAGAGCAGGTAAAGTGAGGTTTTAAGAATTCACTCACCCTGTCCATCACCAATTTGAGGGAATGGTTATGTACATATAGATGGAACCAGTTTGCCTCTCTCTCTTTCCTGTGTGTATGGCATGTACAGGAACACTTCAGTTCACAAACCCAAGCTTTCAGCAGTAAAACAGAAGAATTTTGTTCAAAAACTATAGATGACCACCATAGATGTGTGTTGGTAGGACTGAAAGTTGATACTGTATAGTTAAAGAAACCTATTTGCCCATAAACCCAAACAGATTTCTTTCCTTCTCTTTCTCATGGTTGCCCCTTCTGTTACCTTGTATTATCTATTCTCACGGGACTTATCTTGGTTCTCCAGGCATAGTCTTTCCTCCCTTTTTCCAATCTGCTGGTTAACAACCAAAGGAATATGAGAAAAAGCTCTACTATATATGACTCATATCAATATCTTAGGAGGCTTAATATTAATAACTAATTATATGTTGGGGTTGCTCAGACAGTATGACTTCCACCTTCCCTTTTTGCTATATATCACTGGTAGCCCTAATCTTTCGAATCATAAAATCATAGAGTTGGAAGAGACCACAAGGGCCATCCAGTCCAACCCCCTGCCATGCAGGAATTCACAATCAAAGCATCCCTGCGAGATGGCAATCCAGCTTCTGTTTAAAGACATCCAAAGAAGGAGACACCATCACTCTCTGAGGTGGTGCGTTCCACTGTCAAACAGCCCTTACTGTCAGGAACTTCCTCCTATGTTGAGGTGGAATCCCTTTTCCTGTAGCTTGCATGCATTGTTCTGGGTCCTGTTCTCTGGAGCAGCAGAAAACAAGCTTGGTCCATCCTCAATATGACATCCCTTCAAATAGTTAAACAGGGCTATCATGTCACCTCTTAATCTTCTCTTCTCCAGGCTAAACATACCCAGCTCCTTAAGTTCACACAGGGCATGGTTTCCAGATCTTTCACCATTTTAGTCACCCTCCTTTGGACACACTACAGC
The DNA here is from genome assembly GCF_019175285.1 of Sceloporus undulatus. Taxonomy (NCBI): domain Eukaryota; kingdom Metazoa; phylum Chordata; class Lepidosauria; order Squamata; family Phrynosomatidae; genus Sceloporus; species Sceloporus undulatus. The sequence goes on along the minus strand of NW_024802935.1, from coordinate 1,226,175 downwards.
TTGTCAACATCCTTTTTGAACTATGGTGCCTAGAACTGGTCACAGTATTCCAGGTGAGGCCTGACCAAAGCAGAATAAAGTGGCACTGTTACTTCCCTTGATCTAGAAAGTATACTTCTATTGATGCAGCCTAGAATCACATTGGCCTTTTTAGCTGCCACATCACACTGTTGACTCATGTTCTGCTTGTGGTCTACTAGGACTCCTAGATCTCTTTCACATGTAGTCTCATTAAGCCAGGTGTCCCTCATCCTATATCTATTTAATTTTGGTTTTTCCTTAAGTTCAGTACCTTACATTTCTCCGTATTGAAATTGATTTTGTTACCTTTGACCCTAATGTATTAAAACATTTTAAAGTTTGATTCTGTCCTTTGGGGTATTAGTTATTCCTCTTAATTTGGTGTAATCTGCAAATTTGATAAGTATGCCCCCTATTCTTTCATCCAAGTCATTGATAAAGATGTTGAATAGCACTGGGCTCAGGACAGAACCTTGTGAAACTCCACTGGTCATTCTCTCCTGGATGAAGAAGAGCCATTGCTGAGCACCCTTTGAGTTTGGCCAGTCAACTAATCACTAATACATTTAACAATTGAATTGTCTAACCCACATTTTACTAGCTTGTTTGCAAGAATGTCATAGGGGACCTTGTCAAAGGCCTTATTGAAATCAAGATATGCTAGGTCTACAACATTCACTTCATCTACCAAGCTGGTAATTTTATCAGAAAAGAGATCAAATTAGTCTAACATGACTTGTTTCTCTGAAACCCATGTTGACTTTTTGTGATTATGACATTTCTTCTAAATGTACTCAGACTATTTGTTTAATGGTCTGCTATAGAATCTTTCCTGGTATTGATGTCAGACTAACTGGGCAATAATTTTTGGGATCCTCTCTCCCCCCTTTTTGAAGATGGGGGTCAACATTTGCGCTCCTCCAGTCTGCTGGGACTTTGCCTGTTCTCCAGGAGTTCTCAAAGATTATTGACCATAATGGCTCTGAGATTACATTTGCCAGTTCTTTTAATACCCTTGGATGTAGTTCATCTGGTCCCAAATACTTTAGATTAACTAAGTATTCCTGTACTACCTCTTTACTTATTCTGTGACGCATTTCCTGTATTGTGTCCTCCACTCAATTTTCCTCAATTTGAGCATCCTTTTCCTTTTGTGAGAACACTGAGGCAAAGAAGGTGTTGAGTATTTCTGCCTTTTCTCTATCCCCTGTTAGCATTTTGCCACTACCAATGGTAGTGTCCCTACCATTTCCTTCTTCTTCTTTTTGCTATGGACATACCCCAAAATGCCCCCCTATAGTTCTTAACCTCTATAGTAAGTCTGAGCCCATTCTGTGCTTTATCTTTTCTGATTATAGCCCTATACATACTCACTATTTGTTTCAATTCCTCTTTGGTGATTTCCCTCTTTTCCCATTTCTTATACATGCCCCTTTTAAAACTTAGCTCAGTTGAAAGTTCCTTAGTCATCCATCCTGGTTTCTTGAGACACCCATATTTCCTCCTCAACTGAACAATATGAAATTGTGCCCATATCTCTGTTTTGATAAACTCCCATCCATCTTGAAGTACCTTTTTTTTTTTTGGTATTCCTGACCATGGGATTACCCCCAGTATTTCCCTAAATTTACTGAAATCAGCTCTCCTAAAGTTTAGAATACGGTTCTGACTATGTCAGGCTTCTCCTTTCCACTTTAAAATCCAACCATAGAAGGCAAGATGAATTAGAAAATCTAGAAGAACATAATATCTAAAAAGTTTGTTGATGTTGCATGCCAAATAATTTCCAACCTATGGTGACTTTAAGGTGAACCTATCTTGGCTTTTTCTTGGCAAAATTTGTTCACAGGGGATTTTGGTTTTGTCTTCTTCTGAGGTTGAGAGATTATAACTTGCTCAAGGTCATCCAGTGGGTTTCCATGACTAAGGAGGGATTTGAAACCATGATAGCTCTAGGGAACAAAATAACCTCTTAGTCTTGTTTATATTGTGTATTTTTATTCCCATTTTCATTCTGCCCTTTTGCGCCATGTTGTGACTCTCTATGCATGTGTGATTTCCCAATGAAAGTTGTGCATCCCTTTTAACATATTTTGCCGAATATGTACATATATTCATGCATTTTACCTTACATACACTCCACCCCTTAACTAAAACATGTTTGTGTTAATTTTTCCCCAAGTGTGCAAAGTGTTTAGCTGTAAACATTTTAAAATATGCACTTTGTTCTGTATGCACTTTTGTTTCTCCAAAAACCACAGAAACCCCACAAATGTAAGAACCCTTGTGAGAAGATGATTTTCTACTCTCAATGAGTCTCAAAAGAGGCACAAATATTACTTTGGTTAAGATTATCAAATAAAAAAAAATCCTTTCCAGCTCTACATGAAATTCCCTGAATTTGAAATTAGTCTCATTTATTCATAGGAGTTTATTACATGAAGGGGATCAGAAGTTTATCCTGTAAATATCCTGGGAAAATTGCATAATTACGTGAAACAATTTCACACAACGTCACGCAAAACCTTTCAATTTGCACCCCCACCATGGTTTTTAAAAAATATATGTGCTAACTCAAAATAACAAGTACAGAAAATGAAATGTCAAAGTCAAAACAAGTATTGATATGCATGTAAAGGTAAGTACATGTACTTGGAACCAAGTTCTTTGGTATCCAGTAAGGATGGCTTGCAAATAAAGGTTTTCAGAAGACAGTTGCCAGAGTTATTTTCCATCAATAGAGAAGCTCTTTTGGTTTATACATGCTAAGTTGTCAATATACATACAGAGAGAGATAGAGAAACACCCACGCTTAGGCTCTTTTTACAATCTGATTCATATGGAGGAGCCTATCAACAGTAAATAATATTGGTCATGCTGGATACGTCATTGCTTACTCTCATATTCAGAATAATAATTTATAGGGACAGCTGTATAATCTAGTAAGATATGTACATTTACCTTCTAAAAAGGAGTATTTGTGTCACTGAGTAGATGTTACCCATAGCAATGCACCCCTGAATTCTGAGGCTCTAACCTGTACATATCTACTGGGTGGGGATCCCACTGGATGTGGACATAGTTAGGATTGGGATAGATGAATAATTCTTAAAATGCAT
>NW_024802935.1:1215674-1223025 GCF_019175285.1 Sceloporus undulatus | reverse complement strand
GATGGATTTCATTTCTATTTTTCATGTCATGCTGTAGTATGTATGTATGTGTGAGGGAGTTCTGACAGGCAATATGCAAAGCATGTCTACTTTAAACAAGCAAACAAATAAAACTAGGGGTGAAAGACCTTGTCAAACTACAAATCCCAAATTTCATAGACTAGAACTACAACACTTAAAGTGGTGTCAAACTGCATTATTTCAACAGTGTAGATGCATCCTAGAAGGAAAATGACATAGAATTCATGCAACATTTAATCACATTTTAGTGTTGCCAAACTATTCATATGGATTTTTTTAATGCCAAATATCAGGATTCTCAAGTTTTGTTTAAATGGTTTTAGGAAGTTAGGAAGAAACTCCAGCTTTTTCTTTCAGTTTGTCTTTCTCCCACAGATTCTTTCCATCCTGTTTCTGAAGAGACATGCAGACTATTAAAAAAATTATTAAGAAAATAGTCCAAATGAAATTCACACTGAACAGCTTCAAGAGAAACAGTACATTACAGCATAGAAAGGGTGAAACATGTCCTATGCAAACCATAGGGATCTAACTAGGAAAAAGGCAGACAGACACAAACATGGTCAAATACATAGCCAGTCTTTACAGAGTTAAAAAATGTAATTCTTCTGGAAGGATGGATGGAATTGACAGGGTTTTATTTCTTCCACACACACATTTTTTTTAAAAAAACAAAGTGATTGCTCTTCATGAAGAGCTTTGTGTATTTTAGAAAGTTTTCATTTAAAAATAAATCAGCAACATTAAAGTGTCACTGCCTATCTCTACAACCAATAAAACTTGACTGGTAAATGATGGGTAGGACAGACAAAAATCAAGCCCCTTTTCACACAGCATATATTTGAATTAGAATTTCCTAGCTCAGGATGTGGTGATGGCTGTTATTTTTGTTGGCTTAAAAAGGGAATTACAGAAATTCATAAAGGATGGACCTGTTGATAGCTACTAGCCTATATAATAATGAGCCAGTTAATAATGTATATATTGTCTCCAGAATCTGGAAATGATTGTAGGAAAAGTGTTTTGTCTTCATTTACTACTTGTGGACTTCCCAGGGACATTTGATCAGCCACTGTGTGAAACCTGAAGCAAGGTCCTCACCTTCATAGTTCTTAATTTCCATATGTCTTGGGATACCAGTATTCCCTTAGAAAATCACCTCTTGAAACAACCAGTAGGTAATCTAGCATGTGATCAGGGCATAAAGAAAGGAACATGTATCTCTGTAATTATTTTCTCCTTATCTTACATAGGCTGTTTCAACACTGCAGAAATAATCCAGTTGGACATGACTGTAACTGTCATTGCTCAATGCTGTGGAATTCTGGGATCTGTAGTTTGTTGTGGCACCAGAACTCTTTGACAGAGAAAGCTAAATGACTCACAAAACTCAGTTTCCAGAATCCCATAGTATTTAGCCATGACAGTTAAAATGGTGCCAAACTGAATTGTTCCTGCAGTACAGATGCAGCCACTGTAGCATAGTAGCACTATTTCTTCACTCTCATAAAGATGTACAGTACCTTTTGCTTCAACAAAATTCTGCTACATTAAGTACTGAAGACAATACATAATCCATTAAAAGATAAAATAATGAACTGCATTTACCCTGAAGTAAGCCATTAAAGATGAAAAATGTTAATGCATAGCTACACTTTTATGTTTCACCTGTGATAATGTGCTTGACTGAAATCATATACCTATACATGTTTCAAGGCTCCTAATGTTGGTGGTATGTGCTATGACTTGCTAAATATGTCTATTCTTAGATAGTAAGGCCCTGTACAGACTGGCCTGAAAGGCCGGCCTGGGGGTGGAGTTGAGGTGTCACATCCAGATGACACACGCCCTGAATCTGCCCACAGCGTACTATGATGTCGCGTGCTGCTCCACACAGCATGCGGCATCATGACGCTCCTCCGGTGCTGCATCCATACAACACAGTACCAAAGGAGTGCCATATAGCTTCACCACCACGGCTATGGCGCCCTTTCGAGAGCACGACTCCCCTACTCTTTGCAGCTCCTTTTTGCACCCTCAAAAGGCTGGATTGAGGCTGCAGAGTGAAGTTGCTACTGCCCCAATACAGCTAGGAAAGGAGCAGTGTCCCAAAGCTCTTTCCGGGTGGTCTGTCAAGTCCCCAAGCCATTATTATTTTCAAAAAAATTAGGCCACTGAAAAATAAATTCTGTATCCACAAATATGCACAGAGACATAGAATAAAAAGCTTGTTTGGCTTCTTTGTATTAGTTCCCTTTTAGTACTTTTTATAGAGATAGCTGGATTAAACGAATAGCTTTGGAGATGGCTTAGGAGTTGGTTAAAATATTTTGCATGGTTCCCGAGTTTCTTCCAGTTGTTTACATCTCTTTTTGTTAGGTTATAGTAACCATTCAATGTTTATTTTTTAACATCTGTAAAATCCTTTTTATCCTATTGCATGGCAGCTATTTAAAAAAGAAACATGATTATATGATGGAAGAATCAATTTCCATTGGAAGTGATACAGATGGATATTTTGAGAACTGACAGTAATATATCAACCTTTTAAAAATCTCTTCTTCTGTCACAGCTTCCAGTTATACCTAAGGCAGCTTCCAGTTATACCTAAGCATGCAGAACTGAAACAACTAGATATTGCTTGCAAGAAAGACAAAGATCTTCTTCAGTCAGCCTTTTTAAGTGAAACAAACTGATTCACCTTTCACAGATCAATACAGGCATCAGAATGCGGTTATTCTTTGGCTTTCACAGTTCTCTGAATTTTGCTACTCTGTTCTCTGCTCATAAAATGTACCAAAATGTGAATGTGTGCATTAGCCTAAAATACATGTAAAATAACATGTGTTTCCTTTATAGATAGACAGCTAGAATCTATCTCTAGATAGATTAGATCAGTGTGGAAACGGGGCAGAACCGACTTATGAAGGTCATTCATAAATGACAAGGATCAGAAATAGCCTAATACATTCATGTCAGATTGCTTTCCTGGCTCTTCTCCACTCTTTTTTTTTTTTTTTTTTTTTTTTTTTGGGGGGGGTGCCCTGAGTCAAGTCTCCAATCATATCTACACTTCCTTGTGAATGGCAAAACCCAGTTGCATTTGTAAACAGCAAATCTAGGGACAGTTTTCTGAGGATTTCACTGCATGAGAAAAGAAATGTGAATCAGATCAGGAGCATAAACTTGCTTGCAAACACTTGTTGCACTAGTAGATGAGATGCGGATTTGCACACAGTCCTCCTTTTCCAGAGCAAAGCCCACCAAAACTGAACAATTTGTACCCTTGTCTCTCACCTGGAGATGACCCATAAAAACTGAGGGCCAGGCTCTGGCAATGCTAACAGCAAATGAAAGACATTTTAAAATGTGCCATTGTACATCTGGAAGAATCCTTTTAAGGAGTGGAAGTCAGTTCCTATTTACTTCCTTTACAAAAGTCTTTCCTGGGCCTAAAATGACCTGATTAGGATGGGGGACAAAAATGTAGCAAAATGCTTCTGAAGTCCTCTAGAGAGTATTTGGGGAGATCTTTGATCCCTGAGAGTCCTTGAAGTCAAAAAATATCTCCACCCCACCCTTAAAAAACAAATAGGGAATATCTGTTTTAAAAGTGTCTCCCCAGTTTGAATCCCTGAATCAAATGACACCAATATGACATGGGTTTTCATCTTATTTTAATGGATGTTTATCAATAGGGAAGACAAGATCCATTTTTAAAAGGCTTGGGAGCCACATGCATCCTATTGGCCACATGTTGGCCACTGCTATGTTAGAAGATATGAAAAACACTGGGGAATTTTGCAGATTATGGCACGGTACACAATGCCTGCAAAAGGTGGGCTGGAGCCACCTCTCATTGCTGTGCAGCATTACCACAGCAACCGAATGTCGTGGTGCCTCTGCACAGCAAAAAAGGAGCACATGGAAGCAGCTCCAGTTTGCTGCACAGCTGCAATGCCACAACTGCCATAGGACACAAGCTGTGGCATGCCCACACATACTAGGGTTAGGGACAATGTGGTTGCTGCATGGTCCCTAATCCTAGTATCGCCAGGAGCACGCCACATTTGGGTGGTGTGTACAGCATAGATTTAGAGCTGAAGCAATCAGAATTTGCTGAATTTCTGATATAGAATGTATAACAATAAATAGCATCCCTGCAGGGCTCATAAGATAAGTTACAGAGTTGTAGGAAAGCATCCCAGAGGTCTAAAATGTGTCATGCAGAATCAGGCTGTTTGGCATGTACTGTTTTGCATGTGCATCTTCATCATTTTTATATATGCACAATGCAGATGTTGCATGTCATGCAACCAGGTAACAAACAACAGCTACTGAAAATCCCTCATTAAAGGACCTGTCTCCAGTTTTCACTCTGGCAACCCTAAATCTGTATTTCACCTGTTTGTATTTGTTTTCCATAAATAAATAAATAAATAACTTTTTTTTTCATTTTCTATACTGATTACAGATGCCTATATACATACCAATGTAACTATCTAGTCAGCATACATTATATGTGCTGGCTTGGAACCTGCCATATTACTTCCATGCAACCACCTCATATTCATGACTTCCTAGTGCTTGGAGAAATGTGTAAGAATTTCCTCTATGCTGCAAAGCAGCTATGAGGTGTTTTAACAAATATACTTATGTATTTAGTGGATTTATTCATTATATATGCTGTCCATAAGATCAATGAATGTTGAAGGTTAAGAAAACAGATTAAAAGTTCACAGACCTTGAATGCAAAGGGTTCCTTCATCACCATCATCCCATCAGAATTGCATATTCTTCAGGCCTTAGAGAAAAAGAATACACATTTGGAGAGTTATGGTATTTTAAAATATATATTTTTAAACCCCACACACTATTTGAGGTGGGGAGGCATGAAACTATTCTTATGAAGGGCATAACTGGCTTTTTAAAATTTGTTGGTTCCATTGGTGACACTGGAGATAATGGAAGCGCTCTTTCTAATCTGACATTCTTACAGCCACTTCTTGAATTATGCTACCTTGTTAAAATAGAGAGTCAGAGGATACAGGCTGTTGCTAGGAATACAATGAGTGATGAGTCCTACATCAAAGGAATTTGATGACTGATGTATCTGGGATAGCAATGCATTCCTCCCATTTGGGTATCATAGAGCTTTGATCAAGCAAGTATTTTGAAGAATCTGCATGCTGGTTTCTTACTAATACTATCTCTCTCTCTCTCTCTCTCTCTCTCTCTCTCTCTCTCTCAGAATTGTTCACATCAGCTAATCAGTTCAAGTTTGCAGCTTTGATAAGAAGAAATAAGCAAAGAAAAAAAAGATTTTGGTTTTTAACAAGGAGATGGATTTTTCCTTAAGAATTCTCAGCTATGGTTTAGTTAACATCTTTAGCTTCCAAAGGGGCAAGGAGATATAGGCCTTAGATAAAGGTCTTCAGATTAAGACAAAAATGGATGTTTAATCGTTTCAGCACTCCTGAAGAAAGAAAAATGAAAGCACCAGAAGATTAGAAATTACAAGAAAATTCCAATTTCAACCTAATAAAGGTAACATTTTAATATTAAACACAGAAGTCCAAAGTTATAAAAAGGGGAGGGTAATGTTGGTATGTAATACAGAATTTTGTTATTCCTTACTGAGACTATATACTCAAAATTATGACCCCAATCCTTTCCTGACAATGCTAGACATTCAAAAGAAAATGTGGTGAAACCTTTCAGCCCTGTGCTCATTACCTAGAAAAGATGGATACAGATAGCATGTAGGGAGATTGAGGGTATACACAGAACTCTATACACAATCCCTGCACATTGTGAATTAGGGGTTCCAATTCAACCCCCCTTCCTTTATTTTCTGTGTATATTCAATTGATTTTTTCAGAGAATTTTAATGAGTGGAATGATGCCCATTGGTAGTAAAAGTCTGATACCATTTCAATATAGGTGACTTGAGCATGCTTTCATAAACATGTGCAAAACATGATCCAGATTTGGGAGTTTTTCTTTAAATATGATATCTAGCATGTGTTTAAAATAGCACACTGCCCTCAGATACTATGGAGGACTGTGTCCTATCACCAATGTTGAAATTAGATTCAACTACCAATCTGTACTATTAAAGTAATATTTTTAATGGGTAAACAATTATCATTAGAACAAATTGCAGGGAAGCTTTCTGACATTGAAGTGGGATGGTTACAAAAGGTACAAATGCTGTCCTTTATATATAGACATTTTTGGAACCTGAAATACAGTGACTAGGTTTGAATAAACATGTAAAGGTAAAGGCTAGTATCCAGTTTATATAAAAATACAGTCAGCACTCCATAGCCAAAGGTTTCCTATCCATGAATTCAACCATCCACGGCATGAAAATATATATATTTAAAAATCCAAAAGCAAACCTTGATTTTGCCATTTTATACAGGGGATACCATTTTACTATGCTATTGTATTTAATGGGACTTGAGTATTCACAAATTTTGGTATCCACTGGAAGTCCTGGAGCCTAACCCTAGTGGATGCTAAGGTTCCACTGTATAGTTAAAGAAACATATGGAAAAGGGAAAGGATTAAGGATTTTAAGGGAAACAGATATTGTAATTTCAATTTCAGAGACAAAATAGAATAAAATATGAACCATGCCCCCCAATAAATCAATATCAGTTTCTTCTACAGAATGTATTTTGAAGACAATTTATAGGGACACTTCATACCATTAAATTCCCTAAAATAAGTAATTTTCACATCCTTGGATAATGACCAGGAATTAACTTCTTCTTGAGTAATTTCAATTTCTGCAATGAAAGATTATCACTACTAAATGTAACACTCAGATCCTGATAGGTGAGGCAAATATCTAACTCAATAAAAAGGGTGAATAGATTTTTACCAACACCATCATATCACAATGAGTGGTGAGAAGAACTAAATATTTGACTAATTAGAAACTGATAATGAAAACCAGACCATTTCCTTTGTGTCCACAGATACCTCAGAATTTCAGACTATATTTTCTAAAACAAAGCAAAACAAAACTCTCTTGGTTTCTTGTTTCTAACTGCACTCTGACCTGCGAGGGAGTTGACCAGGCAGGCCCAGCTCCATCAGGGCTAGCCTGGAAGAAGAGACTCCTCCCTCCATAACTGTCATCTTCCAGTCTGTGAGGGAGTTGACCAGGCAGGCCCAGCTCCATCAGGGCTAGCCTGAAGAAGAAGAGCCCTCCCTCCAGTCCATCTGCCTTGGTCCAGGCCTCAGAGGGAGAGAAGAATGCTGGACCTGATCCCCTCCCCCCCTCACCATTCCCTTCTCCTTTTGTGTCGTGTCTTTT
>NW_024802935.1:1205786-1215574 GCF_019175285.1 Sceloporus undulatus | reverse complement strand
CCCCCCCCCTCACCATTCCCTTCTCCTTTTGTGTCGTGTCATTTTAGATTGTAAGCCTGAGGGCAAGGAACCGTCTATTATCCCCTCTGTTGTAAGCTGCCCGGATTCCCAGTGATTGGGCGGCATATAAATAAATCCTATTATTATTATAATCAAATAAATTCCAGGCTAATTTCATGAATGACTTCATTTATACTCCAGTACTGACAAATATAAATTCAGATTCATTTGATTTCCCTATCCAGAGTTCCAATATAGACTCTATTAATATTAAATAACATGATTTCTGCCCGCTGACTTCAAGAGGGAAGGATAGCTTTTACTTGATTTTTAATATAAACATTATGTGCTATAATATTTCTAAATGTCTGGTTTGCTGTTCAGCTATTAATGTTTTTAGCTGCTCATATTGGATAAAAATAGAAGAAATGGAAAGTTAAGTGCTGAAAAGAACTTGTATGTGCCATTTCTGACAGGCTTAGGATGTTCACATCCATTTCTCTAAGATTTCTGTCTTTACAATATGGTTTCTCTCTTTACATATGATGACATGTTACTCAATGTGTAATCTCTTCTTGGCTAGGATGAAAAAGTGAGGGATCAAAAATGGGTCAGTAGAACCATCAAAGGAAATGCTGTAGGCAGTAAGAACCATAAAAAATCCACAGAAAGTAAAGAAAGTTGACAGGAAATTCACAGGCAAGCCCCATCCCACAAAATTCAGTGTTGATCTAATTTGTAACACTTGTGTTGAAGATCCCCACTGCTTTCTTCCTCAGGTAATTGTATTTCCCAGGGGTAGCATCTATGAAACATAGAGGTCTATTTCCTTGAACAGCTGTGAAAAGTACATGCTATTCTTTCTTAAATCATTTTAGAGCATCTCCGACCCACCTTGGCGATAATAATCTAACCTTCTAGCTGACTGATAAATGATGATATTTAATCGAGTTTATTTTAAATGAACTGAGAGAGGATTAAAGTTGGATATATGAGTTTCAGGAAGTGATTAAAGCAATTTAAAGACTTCTGAAATTCAAGATTCCTTGAACTCCACCCTGAACTTGTGTACCACTGATCAAGAGACTAGTTAATTTAATGTAGGGAATCAATCTTAAGATACAGTCCTATGGTCTTTTATTTGAAATTAAGGTACTCTTCTATAAAATTTACTCAAGAGCAAGTTCATGGCATTCACTGGAGCATACTCTCAGGAAAATATATTGGATGTGAAAGAAAGGTAAAAATTTCCCCTTTGACATGGTTGTCTCGTCTTGTCTGACTGTAGGGGTGCTCTGTTACCAAGCTGAAGGAGCCAGCAATGTCAAAGATGACTCTGTGGTCATGTAGTCAGCATGAATGCATGGAAAGCTGTCATTGGACTGGAAGTACCTACGTAATAATAGATTGTTAGATACAAATAAATAGAATTGAGTTGTCTGAGATTTTACCAAATGTTTTCCATGCTCTGTGTTTAAATGTTATTTATCATCTCATTCAGGCTGCATCTGCACTGCAGAAATAATTCAGTTTGACATCACTTTAATTGGCATGGTTCAGTGCTAAGGAATCCTTAGATTTCTGGAATTTTTGCTTTGTTGTGACACCTGTGCTCTCTGGCAGAGAATGCTAAAATATCTCACAGAACTACAGATCCCAGAATTCAAAATCATTGTTCCATGGCAGTCAATACAGTGCCAAACTGTTGGGATATAGAGTCCTGAGAAAATGCACTATGTGGTATTAAATAGTGTACCCAAGCGGTCGGGGGGGGCGGGGGGGGGGGCAAATGCAAAAATGTGAATGTATAGTACCTCCAATGGATACAAGTACAACATACACAAACCAGAAAGTAAGAGGAGACATGAAGTGAAAGGAGAATGTAGCATAGTTTACATGATTGTGCTTTGCCACTGTTTTACTGGGCACGCTGATGCTCTGATACCATCCAATGGGATGACATCTAGGCAGCAGACTGTTGTTGGCAGTGTGTTTGTGTGATGGTATGCATACATGGTGTGGAGACAACAACAAAAAATTATCCACCGGCACAGCTTAATGCCACCCCATGAGGTTGGGTCACCTTGGGAATGGTTGAACTGCTTCCAGAAAATGCAGGTTCCAGCCATTTTTCCTGCCCATCTGTTGCACCCTTCAGTTGCAGGAATGAATGGAAAAGATCCAAGCTTATTAACATAAAGTTCTCTTTTATAAAATTGTGGCTGAATAAAATAATTATTCCAACAACCAAATGTGAATGAAATCATTTTTCTTTCCTTATACTGGCAAAATCCAGTTCTGCTTCCATCAGCAGAACTGGGAGGTGGTATTTTCTCCCCTACCCAAGTCCCTCCCATATGTCACAGAAATAAGGAGGGAAACTCTTCAGAGCTATTTTAGTGGCATACAAAGCTATAAGGGAAAGAAAACAAAAGCTCTGTTGAACTAGTAGTGGTCCTAGAATGACAGTGGATTTAGGACCTTGGTCAAAGTTGATTTACTGTATATATTGCCAACTATCCTGATTTGATAGGGACAGTCCCAGTTAATACTCTGTTGTCCAACTTTTTCAGCTTCTTTTAAAATATCCTGGAAGGTGCAGTCGATGGCTGCTCTGGCCCCAGTTGGGCCAGGACCACAGTGACCGTATGGCCTACTCCCAAAGTGGGCCACCACTGCAGTCCTGGCACAGCTCTTGTTGGTTGGCATGGCTTTGGCACAGCTTGCAGTTGCTTTGGAGACATGCATCATCTAAATGCCATGCCCCCAAAGGGACTGGAATCCACTTTATTTGGCCCATCCGTTTTGGGCCTCAGTTTCTCTCTTGTCCTCCCACTTTCCCTCTTTGTCCTTAGTTTACTTGAGTTGCTGCAAACTGAGTTTAAAGTGCAAAAGTAATTTGTATTCAGTTAATTTAGCAGGAGATAATGGATGAGGGGACTGAATTTTGCCCTGGCCAGTCAGCTGAGGCAAAAGAAATCTGCTGCAGCCTGTCCTTGGTCAGGTATTCATTCCCATTAATCATTTTTACCCTGTGAATCACACTCTAATGTTGCATGTTTTAGCTTTTTGAAATTTGTAGAGTATAGATTTATAAATCATACAATCACACACATGCATGCGCGCGCGCGCGCGCACACACACACACAGAGAGAGAGAGAGAGAGAGAAAGAGAGATTAACTATATTCAATAGAATGTGAACAATAATAGATTTTGCATTTGTTTCTTTTTGCAGACTGCTAATGGAATTTTCTTTCTGCTAATTCAGAAGTAGGCCTCACTGTGTTGGATGGTGTTACTTCCTCCAAAATGTGTATAGAATTGTTGTCTGCCTGTATCATTCCTGCAAGTAAGGAAAGTTTGCAGATTGCAGCCAGCTTTAGTGAGCATACAACACTGAGAAACCTCAGGTGGCTGATGCTAGAACAACTCCAGCTCAGCTGCTTGAAGTGAGAGAGATCAATATAAGGGAAAACAAAGTTTAAAAGAAAATTATTTGGAGGTAAGGAAGGTCATGAGAGAAGGATTTGATATCTTGGGCAAAGTGGATATTGTGATTTCTTAAAAGCTGTTTTTCTCAGTAGGCTCACCGTTAAGATGACCAGCAGCAAGCAAGCAACATATTGGCATCATCATTCTCTGGGCATAGAGCAGGTAATTCTTTTCTTTATGTGTCCTCTGAATTGGCTCATTGATGCTTAAGGACACTTAGAAGAGATTGCTTCATTCACATCTGTCTTGAGTCATTTTTTCTCCCTGTTTGACAGGTTTACAGTGGTTCATTAATGCTTCTACGTCTCCTTACAGGCTCATTGACATCACCTATGCACCTGTAGTTATCTATATATTTATAAGTCAAATGCCTACATGCCAATTAGTAACTCCTAATAAAGCTGTTACCTTCAGTACTTTTGAGAAAATATGCTTATGTGCACACTGGTGGGCAGAATCCTGTTGATGCATTATGCCAGTGTAGATTCACCAATATAGGCTTGGGCAGCAGAGGAGGGGGGGGGAGGTTATTGGTTCAGCTGCCTCACAGAAAGTAAAAGGAATCAAGAAAAGACAATTCATAGAACCATAGAGTTGGAATAGACCACAAGGACCATCCAGTCCTATCCTCTGCCATGCCATCAGATTTTATCCACATTCCCATGCTATTCCTATATGATCCTGAAAATGTAAAATTGTTATTGAAGTGCACCTACAGGCCCAAGACTGCAGTCCTGTTCCCATTTATATGGAAGTCAGCTCTACTAAGCTCATCAGGACGTCATAAGAGGACATGTCTAGGATTGTACTGTGAGTAGATTTTAATTTTGTAGTTCACACCTAACTAAAATATATGTACATTGAGCATTATCAGTTTTCTCTATAGTCTCTGCTACCTAATCCATCTTTTACACAGGCAACAAAATGAATCCCATAATAAATGCTAAATATTTTCATTGGTGTGATTCATCTTCAGAATGTAGGTTTAATAGCTATATTAGGCGGGAAATAGACCGCCCCTTTGGGGCGGCCTGCACCCGCCCCTTTCCCCAACAGATTGGGGGCTCAGCTGCCACAGCGGCAGCCCCAGAGGCCCCGATCCACTGCTTTTCCAGGCCGCAGGGAAGCAGTAAAATGCCACTTCCCCGCGGCCTGTAAAGGGGTGTCCTTGGGGCTTCTTGCCCCAAGGACATCCTGACAGCGGCGGGGAAAGGGAGAAAGGGGCAGCTCAGCCCCTTTCTCTTTGTATCGCTGGCATGGCCATTTAAAGGCTACGCTAGTGATACATGCGGCCAAAGGAGCCTCAAAATGGAGCTCCTTCTGGCGCCGCTGAAAGGGCGCCACAAGCGCCCTACAGCAGCACCATGACGTAATGGCCACGCTGCACTGTTTGAATGCGACGCGGCCATTATGGAAAAATGACGGCGCCCGGGTGAACAGGACACCGCCATTTTGTACGTACTCCAAATGTACTAGGGTTGCGGGCATCTAAAAGAGATGCCCCCAGGCAACCCTAGTACGTACGGAGTACGTACGAAATGGCCCATCTGTACAGGGCCATAGTTTCATGTGATGATTGACATGATGCATGTTTGTGTCACCATATTGTTTCAGCACTGTTGCATTAAGAGTTATGTTCTCATAGTGCACAATATTTCCCCATTCCTGTGCTCCCAACATTGATGGATATTAAAATCCTAATCATATTGACAGTATACAAGAGCTACACATACACTCTATTTTCTTTTTTGCAGTTTTCAATTCACCCTATTAGTTGGTTTAGCATTTTAAAAATTTCATAAGGATACTATACAAGCATACACACTCTGGGTGCAAGGGAACTGAGATGGGTATTTCCTCTCCCTTTTATAAGCACTCTTACAGACATTCAGAACTATAAATTGCCACTATTGAAGCAGTTTGAGTTGACTGACCCTATGGAGATTGTCACACAGAAGAGGCAAGTGTCCTTCTTCCATCATTAAACTGTTTTAGTCGCACAATCAGGGGGAAGATTATCACACCCCCACATGATTATCCTGTTCTTCTGCTGTCTGTAAACAGTAATAGACACATCATTTGTTCCATTACTGTTTCTGGGCAGGAGAAGAATGGGATAAGTGTGTGGGGGTATGCTAAACTTCACCCCAATCGCTCAATTAACACAATTTAATGATGGGAGAAGGATGCTTGCCTCCCATGTGATAATCTCCAATGAATGGATTAGTTTTTATAGACACATAGCAGGGGGGGGGGAATTTGCTTTTTCATCTTCCAGGCCTCCTCCTCCTCCTCCTCCTTTGGGATTGGGCTTGTTCCTCTGCACTGGCTAATGGAATTTTTTTATGAGCAGTATTTTGCACATTTTCCACAGATGCACTGATAGTTGTCTATCAATGTGAAGATTCAGAAGCACAAAATGTATCTGGCCCAGGAAGGGCAGACCACAGTAAGCTGTCTCAGCTTTAAACTCAATTTAAATTCTTCACATGTCCTTGCCCTCTGCCCCATACAAATAACATACAAAGATCCACAAATTTATTTAAAAGATACATGTGTACACAAATTGTGTTTCCCCTTGCTGTAATTGAATCTAATCTAGTCAAATTTATTTTTATTAAAGTTCACACTGTGAGACTAATGAACCTAAAAGAGCAAAATCTTTCTTATTCCACATGGTTGGATCTGTTTACTGAATCTGCATTGTCTCATGCCTAGAAGGAAAAATAAGCCACCAAAGATGCAAAACACATCTCCTCTATTGGTTCCCCTGCAGTAAACAGTGTGTGTGTGTGTGTGCGTGTGTTTAAATAAAGAAATAAATGAAAGCATTCTAGCAAATCATGTTCACTGTTTTCAAAGTAATATCCTCTTTGCTGAATTCAACATAAAATAATGCTCAGTGCACAAAAATGAATACAGATTTGTGAAATTATTATTATTATTATTATTATTATTATTATTATTATTATTGACTGTGGAGGAAGTCAGATTAAGATAAATTAGTTCAGAGAGCTGTAGTGCTCAAAAGTGCAAACACAATTGTATGGTAGGAAAAGGAGGGAAAATAAGTCAGTGAAAATCTCTCTGAAGAATTTATTATCTATTAAAATAATGTGTGTTGAAATATATGGTGGAGTGGGGATATTGCCTTTGAAGGGTCTTCAGAAACTTCCATTGGTAAAAAGATCTTTAACCATTGTGTTAACTGGGGCTGGCTTAGAAATGTCATTCTTCACATATAAATTTTGCCAATTTTATTCCAGTGCAGTTTTTGAATCTATTTGCCATATGGGATTTGGACACGGTTATTTTTCACAGAAAACTACATTTTCTGCAGAGAAAATAATATTTCTGCATTGAAAACATATTACATTGCAAAATTTAGAAAAATATGAAAATGAAAGGTTTACTATGTTCTTGTCTTCACATTAGACTGGAAGACACAGATCAGATTAATTTGCACCTGAATTAATATAAATTGGGACTATATTAGTGAAAAAAGCCCCAGTCTGGAAATAAACTGGATTTGGGGGTGTATCTATATCATGTCCATAAGAGGATCTATAATGGGGATAATCTGGAAGCAAGTAAACTGCAAATCCAGAATCATATGTGAGACATGTCGACTGACTTGAGAAATGTCTGAATTGAACCTGGCTTCCTCCAAAGTGGATCAAATCTATTATTATTATTATTATTATTATTATTATTATTATTATTATTATTATTATTATTATTATTATTATTATTATTTCCTTTTATTAGTTCAAAATTACATCTTAATTCCAGATACATAATGTGTGACAGTTTCTTACAGCCAAATTTAGACCTCTGTATAATCCAAATTAAAAATTGTACTTGATAAGCAACAGACAAATTTAAATTTCCATGAATTGATGCTTCGAAATTATATTTGAACTTAATTTCAGAACTTCTCACTTCCACAGCCTGCTTACTTTCTCCTATTTCCTCACAAATTGCTGTTCCATTTTCCCATTTAAAATCATTGTTAATTTATCCATTATTAAAACGTGGATCAAAGCTGAAGTAGAAAAATCCTAATGATTCACCAGCACTTTTACTTTAGAAGAACACACTCACACCGTGTATCTTCAAGTAAGCAAGCAAACAAACAGATCCTCTCAGATTCTCTCTAAATGAGAAAAAAACCCAGATTAGCGGATGTGTATAATTTTGTGTTTGGTAGCTCTGGCTTATAACTATAATATATGGTTTTATTCTTTGTAACACAGAATACTAATAGGCCTGTTGTTTTTAATCACCCTTGAGTCACTCTTGACGCATGGTGACCCTGTGGCTGACACATCTCCAAGACTCTGTATCCTCCATTATTCTTCTAAGTTCTTGCAGACTCATACCCATAACCTCCTTAATTGAGTCCACTCTCCTCCAACACCACCTCTCAAATAAATGTATTCTCTTTTTGTCCATTTTCTTAATTGTCCAGCTTCCATATCCATACATAGTAAGGGGAATACAACTGGTTGCACGATTCTAACTTTCATGCTTAGTTGCACATCTTTGCTGTTTTGGAGCTTTTCTAGTCCATTCATATTTGCCCTCCCCAGTCTTAGTCTTCTTCTGACCTCTTGACTGCAGTCCCTGTTCTGATCAATGTTTGAGCCGTGGTATAGGAATTCTTTTACTATTTCTATGTCCTTATTGTCTAAGTTGAACTTGTGAAGATCCTCCATGATCATAATTTTTGTTTTCTTTATGTTCAGTGATAAGCCCGCCTTTCCACTTTCTTCTTTGGTCTTCCTCATTAGTTCTTCTGGGTCTTTGATGTTTTCTTCTAATAGTATGGTGTCATCTGCATATCTTAGACTGCTGATATTCCTTCCTCCTGTTTTCACTTCTCCTGCTTCAGTGTCTTATAATATGTTCTACATACATGTTGAAAAGACCCCTTTGCTAATTGGGAACCATTTGGTTTCTTTGTGTTGTGTTGTAATAGTAGCCTCTTGTCCTAGGTATACTGTAGACTCCTCACCAGGACTATCAGATATGTTGGCACTCCCATGTCTTTAAGGGCATTCCATAGCCTTTCTTGATCTATGCTGTCAAGGTTTTGCTGTAGTCTATAAAGCACATGCTGATTTCTTTTGGAATTCCTTGGTACACTCCATTCACATGATTGCAATGTGGTCTCTAGTTCCTCTTTCTCTTCTGAACCCTACTTGGGCCTTTGGGATTTATCTCTCCATGTGTGGTTGGAGTCTATGTTGCAGAATTTTGAGCATAATTTTACTTGCATAGGAGATTAGTGCTATGGTCCTGTAGTTGCTGCAGTCTTTTCTGTCTTGTGGATGGGATTGCAAATTGATCATTTCCAATCCATTGGCCACCATTTTGTTTTCCATATCTGTTCAAGTATGTTGGTCAGGATTGGAGTTGATTCTGTCAGTGTGGATTGTGGTAGTTCAATTGGAATGTCTCCTGTTCCTGGAGATTTGTTTTCCCCCTTTTCTCTTATTGCATATTTTATGTTTCATATTTTAGAATTTGAGGTTCATCTTCATACGTCCTTCTTTTTTTATGTCTTTTGTATAACTTTTCGGTATATTGCCTCCAGCTTCTTTTTATTCCTTCCTTCATTGGAAACAACTTCAAGGCACACAACAACAACAACAACAACAACAACAACAACAACATTGTGTGTGTGCCTGACTGGCAAGCTTTGAGAAACTATGGTTGTTACTTGACGGATACCAGTGACTGATATCAGTAGGCATTTTCCCTAGGGCTCAAGTTTTAGCCAGGAAGCCTCCGGGGGGGGGGGGGGAGATAATCCTGAATTAGCTGCCTTAATTACCAAACAAGCCAATGTTAATATTTCTATTCTTTTTTATTCTAGTTATAGTTCCAATTTGTTGTTGTTAACTGCCTTTGCATTGATCTCAACCCATGGCAAACCTGCTGATGAGACATCTCCAAGATCCCCTGTCCTCTACTGCTCTCCCCCACTCCTGAAAACTCACACTCATGTTCTCTTTAATAGAGTCCATCCGTCCAGTATGCAGACTTCCTCTCTTTCTTCTTCCTTCCATCTTTCCTAACATTACTGGGTCCCCCTCCCCCCCAGTGATTCATGCCTTCTCATAATATATCCAAGGTATGCAAGCCTATGTCTGCCCTTCAACACTCTTTTTCTGTCTCTGTTGATAACATTTCTATTCAACCAGTCCAGCAAGCCCGCAGTCTTGGTTTTATCTTTGATTCTTCACTGTCGTGTATCCCGCAGATCCAGACCACAGCCAAGGCTTGCCGA
>NW_024802935.1:1205149-1205686 GCF_019175285.1 Sceloporus undulatus | reverse complement strand
TGACGTTTAAAGCCCTCCATGGGCTGGCCCCTCCTTACTTATCAGACCTTATTTCTCCTCACCTTCCCACTAGGACCCTCCGTTCTGGTATTCAAGGTCTGCTGTCCCAGCCCAGAATTTCCTCTGCCTCATCTCGAATTTGCCCCTTTTCACTCGCTGCCCCTCACTCCTGGAACCTTCTTCCCCCACGAGCAAGAGCCATCACTTCTTTAACCAGCTTCAAAATGGAGTTGAAGACCATCCTGTTCAGAGAAGCATTCCCAGGCATTGCATAATTATCACTTGCTATTTGATGTTCCTTTGTTGCCTGTTTTATTGAATCATTTCCTGTATTGCTATGTCCTCCCTCCAGTCCATCTCCCCTGATCCAGGCCTCGGAGGTAGAGAAGAACTGTTGGCCCTCATCCCCTTCTCCTTTTGTGTCGTGTGTTTTTAGATTGTAAGCCTTAGGGCAGGGAACCGTCCAATTAAAAAGATTGTATGTACAGCACTGTGTAAATGTACAGCGCTTTATAAATAAAGGTTAATAATAATAAT
>NW_024802935.1:1137259-1205049 GCF_019175285.1 Sceloporus undulatus | reverse complement strand
GTACAGCACTGTGTAAATTTACAGCGCTTTATAAATAAAGGTTAATAATAATAATAATAATAATAATAATAATAATAATATGTTTTGTCATCTTGGCTTCCAGGGAGATCTCTGGCTTGAAATGCTCTAGGACTCATTTGTTTTGTCTTTTTGGCTGTCCATGGAATCCTCAGCATTCTTCTCCAGCACCGCATCTCAAATGAAGTTTCAGTATACAACTTCTATTGCTTATTACACATATCTTAGGTAAAGAATTTTGAAGTTTCAGTTGTGATCCTGTATAATCAAACCCAGTTTTTCATACTGGCCAGCTGGTGAACCTTGTCATTCCTATGCACGGGAGGCTATCTGCAATTCAAACAAATCCCAGTAAGAGTTTTCAAAAGAAAAAAAATGGTGGGAAAAGAACTCAAGGCAGTTTACCAACTTTTATGTACAGCACTACATCATCCTTAAATATGAGTTCACTTTACTCTAATGTCTTATTCTGCCACTGCTTGGCTTTTCTTTCTATCTAAATTTAGATTTTCTCTAAGCGGCATGTTCAGAAAAGTAAGCTAGAAGGAATGGATATATTCAAGAGTGCTTCCAATCTCTTGCTGATCTTGTAGAATGGATATTCTCAGACCTGGCATTAGAGAAATAATTTAAGGAGTCAAAAGTAGCAAACAAAGCAATATATGTAGGACTCCATGCTACAATTTTCTCTATAAAGAACAAAGGCTTAAGGCTTCACATATAATTTGCTTACACTACATTATTTAGGATTTCTGGCACAAGTTCTGAAAACATCAGTTATTTGAACATTCTTCAGGATTATAGAAAAAATATAGCAAGCTATTAAGTTAACCCTAAAAGTTAGACACACACTAAACTTAACATGAACTCTTGTGGCATTACAGCTCAGGGTGGATTCAAATTGTCCTTTCACTGCCAGCTATCAAATTAAATTCTGCATTTCATCCTAGCATGAAAACATTTTTCATGAACAAGGCTACAGCTGCAGTTCAGGTTGATATATCCTTCACTTCCAGTTTCCACGAAGCACAGTGGTGTCTTGAGAGTGTACAAGTGTGATAACAAGGTAAATTGCCACCTCCTAAAACCTACTGGCTGACTCTAATGCTAAAAGGAGGGCATCAAACTAGGGCTAATAAAGCAGAAGTATATTGCTAATTGGGGGAGGGGAATCAAGAACTCTTGATTTGGTATTCTGTTTCTGAGTGGATGAAGGAGACAGAGATAGAGTGAAGATAGACAGAGATTCACACCTTTTCTTTCCCTGCTGAGACAGTTATTTTTCCTTTCCATGGCATGATGGTTTCCACATATGTAGGGCAAATGAATCTAATAAAACTGGCACACAGTTTTAACTGTGCAGATGCATTCCTGGACACAGCCAAAACCTGAGTATTCAAGCTCAAAGCTGAATCCAGGAGAATATCCAACCTGTGAACCTGATATATATATATATATATATATATATATATATATATATATATTGCGGGGGGGAGGGGAGAGGGATGTTATAACCCTATCTAATACAGACTGAATCCCTAATCTCTGATCTGTCCTTCAAGTGACCAGGAGCAACTCTTGTCTTGCATAGATTAAGTTTCAATTTGTTCACTTTCATCCATTGCATCACTGACAGCAGACAGTGGTTTAGGACAGAACCATCTTCTTTCAAATCAGATGGAAAGGAGAAATAGAATTTTCAGCCATAAGTAATTTCATATAAAAAGTTTCATATAAATATTAAATGGCATGGGACACATGGGATACAGAAAGTATTCCCCAATTAGATCAATGATACTTTATAGCTGTTTTTAGATAATTTTATTGAATAATTGTAATTACAATTGAATGTTTTTAACTGTTTTTATATTGTATGTGATAGTCTTTGTAGATGTGCACCACTTTGATCTCGAGGAAAAGCGGTATAAAAAAAATAAACAGTTTAGAGTCAATCTCTGAGTGACACCACAGGGTAATGGCCAGGGTGTTGGAGAGAGATCCCCTAGCACCACCTTCTCTATGAAGAGGGAGAAGAATTCTGTGATTCTATGAAATATGGTAAATTCTTCTCACCCAGATTACCAGACTAGCCTTCACAAAGCTGTTTGGAAAGATCAGATAACTGATGTGATATCTAATTTGGCCTTTTCCATTACTTATTTCTGTGGGTATCAGATGAAAGTTGGCAGCATACCTCTATGTGCATTTTAAAAATTTCATTAGCTCAAAAAAGAAAAATATATACAGTAATGTCTGACTCCATTAAGACAATAATGTCTACTGATAATAGCATTTATATTAATTTGCCAATATAAAATAAATGCCGTATTCACTAATGAAAGCTTTTATAATAATTGTAATTTGTTAAGACAAAAAAAAGTCATCTTTCAATTGTATTTGGTTCATTTTTTATAGAAGAGGCACACTATGATTAGTAGTTCCATTCTAGAAGATGAGCCCTGGTGGCCCAGTGGTTAAATGCCTGTACTGCAGCCACTCATTCACAAACCATAAGATTGTGAATTCAAAGGCTCAGGCTTGCCTCAGGCCTGCATACTTCTGAGGTCGCTAAAATGAGTACCAAGCTTGTTGAGGGCAATTAGGTTACAGTTATAAACCACTTAGCAGTTTGAGGCAGTATAAAAATGAAGCTGCTATTGCTATTGGCTGAGTGAAATACCCAGTATGCCCACAGCACAGATTCCTAACAAGCTGGTATAAGGAGATAAGAGTTGCAAGATAAGGAGGGGCTAGGTTATCCAGGTCCTTGAATGTCAGAACAAGCAGCTTATACTGAATCCCAGAAGGAATAGGTAACCATTGAAGGGATATCAGAAGTAGAGTAACATGATCAAAATGATGGCCCAAAAGATAATCTTAGCAGCAGAATGAAGAACGGAAACCAAAGGACTAGGATGAGACAACGGATGACCAGACAAAAGAAGATTACAGTAATTGAGCATGTTCACCTCTCTTCTCCTCCATCACCAGGCTTCCTCCCCAAGGAGAACATGCAGGAAGGTCATGCATTCACTCCTTCTGCACTGAAGGGGAGGAGAGCCCAACCAGGTATCACCCCTCCTCTGTCGGCTTCGGGCCTAACTCTAACCCTAGTCTTCATTTGAAACAAAGTTGGATGCTGACCTGGAAGAGTCATTCTTTCACAGGGCCTCTGAATTAATGGTAGAGGGACAGTCAAACTCCACCTTCTCCTTTAGTTAAATAAACCCCAATGAATTTTAACCCCCATATCAAATTAAACAGTGGACTGTTCTGTGTTCCTAAATTCAGAGTTCATTGCTTTATATTATCTCAGGAAGGCAGAGTAGAGGATCTCTAGTTGTTCTTCAGTTACACTGGAAGAAAGTGTTATCTTCAGGAAGATTCTATATTGTAGATTAATGGCCATAAAATAAGTCTTGAAAAAGAAGTCCATCTCCTGCATTCCTTCTCTAAGGCTTTTTGTATGGCAAATATTTGCTATTCATTTTTTCCTTGCTATAGTAATTCTCTCCTCCTTCTGAGTTATAGTTAGTCAACCCTCTGCTTTAAATCTCATCTTAAAAGCTTCCTTTTCTCTGTGGCTTATGATCAATGCTCTCTGGGAAGCATTTTATGAAAGTATGAGTGTGAAGGACACTATATAAAATGAATTAGTATTGAACTATTTGAGGAAAGATAGGCTAAATGGGATGACCCGACATAAAAATCATTGACAGAACTTTCATATAAGGAGTGTGTGCATATGTGTGTCTGTGTGCGCGCGTGTGTATGCATGCAATGGTCTACCTTAATTCGGATATATTTCTTATGTTGTATGCCTGTCATCCTCTTGTTTAATACTTACAAAAGAAAACCTGCTCTTACTGAAATGCACATGAAGATATTATGCATTTTACTGCATCAATATATGTTGTTACACACCAAGGTATGATGTACCTTCTTTTCCAAATTGAAATTTTCCCTTTAAAGTCGCACTTGCTACTGACAGTTATGTGGGGCTGTCAGGAAAAAAAAAAGTAACCCCGGGTTTCCTGATAGTTGGAACCTCTATAAGGAAGAATAATAATCCACTGAGAATTTTATACATTGTCGCCTTAGTATTCAGTGTCTCAAACATGTTTCACAGAAATTATTCTGCAGAGAACACTTTTTAACACACAAAAAATCTGTTCTATGCAAAATAAAAATGGATTTCCTCAACAACAACAACAACAACAAAATTTCTTGCACAGAAAGCAGGGTTTGTTATACAACAAATCACATATATTTCTCTGCAGAATAATTATTATGCAATACTTAGAGATATTTGACTAAGGGAAGAATACTGCAGGGAGATTTTTGTTTTCTCCCACAATGGAAAGAAAACTACTTGAATTATTCATTGTCACATGTAAGGATTATGTCATTGAGAATTTACATCCATACAAGGTAGTTTTGGGATATGCTGACTACATCTCCTAGTACTGTCTGGGTTGAGGTTGATTGGAATTGTAGTTCAGATTTTCTGGATGGCATTGGGTTGGGGAAGGATACTGTAGAAAAGTCTCTACTGACTTTTTGCAAAGATGGGCAGAACTGGGTGCTGCACTGAACCATGTTTTCCATAGCATTTAGTAAGGGGCAATTTTTATAGGCCGGAACTGTGCAGTTAAACTACTAGCAAAATGATATAACTGTGTAATGTGGATAAATCCCCAGATATCATGATGAATATTCTCAGATCAGCTCCCAGATCCATTTTCTTCTCTTTCCAACATTCCATCCAATAAAAGCTTGCTGTTCACAGTTGGGTAGGACCTCCTTGCATATAGCTGTGAAAGAGGGAATTGAAAGAGATGGTAACTGGGAAAAGAGAATTGGCAGCACATCCAGGGAGGTGGTAATGACAAGAAGGTTGTTTTTATTCTTTGGTAGATGCTGGACTCCACTGATGCTGGGTGTTTCTGAAACTGTGTATTATTATTATTATTATTATTATTATTATTAACATTTATTTATAGAGCACTGTAAAGTTTGCACAGTGCTTTACATAGTAAGGATCAAATAAAATAAGGGGGAAAAGAATAAAAATCTGCCAAGCAGCATACAGTCTAAAACAACAACATTACATGGTTAAAATATCTTTAAAATAATACAAATTGGTATACAATAAAAACAAAGTAAGCAGCAGATTAACAACCAGTAATTTAGAATGTCTCCCTAAACAAGAGTGTTTTCAATTCAGCCTTAAAATTAGTCAAGGAAGTAATAATTCTTAATTGTGTGGGGAGGAGATTCCAAGCATGAAGAGCAGCACAGGACAACGGGCAAATTCGAGCAGGGGAGGAGGAGACCCTTGGTTGGGTCAGGAGACCAGTGTCATAAGATCTCATTGCATGTGGAGGGTGGTGTAATGGAGAGCACACCCAGCTGACCAATCAGGAGGTAGCTGAGGGCCAGCCAATGAAATGAGGGCTGGGATTTGTGAACATTCCGGGCATCCGTTGGGGATGGGCAGTTGGAATGTTCGCGGTTATGAGGCAGTGAGGGGGTTAGAACCCGAGAGGAAAAAGGCTGGAGGAGAGGTTGGGGAAGACAGTTGATAGGAATATGTCCAGAGAGGGACAGGAGTTAAATTAAAGAGTCTAGAAAGGAGAGACTCTATGTAACCAGACCCAGGCAGAGGGGTTTGAGTTACTAGTTTGGTTGAGATATAGAGCAACCGTAGTGGTTGGGATATTAAAAGAATTACCCAGATAGGGACAGAGAAATCCTAGGGTAGATAAAGAGGATAGAGGGGAAGAAAGGAACATAGTAATGAGGGGAAGAATACATTTGTAACCAAAAGGAATGTGCCTGAACTAAGTTCAAATCATATCTGTTAAGCAACTTGTTCAATAAAGTTCATATGGTTTTGTTTCAACTTAAAAGGCGTGTCGGCCATATCTGTTTATCCATGCTACTGTACTGAATAATACTGTGAACCCGCCATATATTAAAGGGGGGGCAGCAGGGTGGGATAATAGAAGTTCCAAGCACCTGCCATAGAAGAGAGGGGGTTTGTTACAGGAATTGGTGGGTAGCAGGGGAGGGATAATAGAAGGCCCAAGTGCCTGCCACAGAAGAGAGGTTAGCCATTACAGGTGGTAAGGAAGAGCGCTGACAAATAAGAGGGAGCAAACTGTGAAGATGTGAAGTTGAAGGCTTTCATGGCTGGCATCCATAGTTTTTTGTGTGTGTGTGTGTGTGTGTTTTTTTTTTTGGTGGGTTTTGTGAGCTTTAAAGGTCAGCAGGAGAATTTTATATCAGATTCTGAAAGAAATGGGGAGCCAATGGAGGGATAACAATAAGCGGGTAACATGATCAAAGCGACAGACAGAGAAGATGATCCTGGCTGCTGAGCATTGCACAGAGATTAGGGGTCTAAAGTGGGAAATGGGAAAACTCACTGGCAATGAGTTGCAATAATCCAGGTGTGATATCACCAATGTATGCACCAAAGTCTTCACCATCAAACAGAAATAGATGGTCAAATTCTGACAAGATTATAAAGAAAGAATCTGCATGACTTGGCTGTAGCTTGGATCTGTAGAGTGAACGATAATGAAGAGTCAAATAGGAAGCCAAGACTATGGGCCTCAGTGACAGATTGAATAGAAATGCCATTCACAGTAATTGACAAAGAACACTGCTAAGATGGCTTGGGTGAGAAGACAAGTAGCTCAATTTTGGCCATGTTGAGCTTCAAGCTCCGGTAAATCATCCAATCTCAGACAGCAGCAAGACATGATGATAATTGCTGCTCAACACCTGGTGAAATCTCAGGGGTAGAGAAGTACAGCTGGGTGTCATCATCATACAGGTGATACTGAAAGCCGCAGGAGCTAATAAGATTTCCCAGGGACAGGGTATAAAGGGAGAACAGTAAAGGACCCAAGACAGAACCCTGAGGGACTCCAACAGCTAACGAGATGGGGGCAGAAACCTGACCTGTTTGACAAGTAGGATTTGAACCAATTTGAAACTGATCCCACAAAACCCAGGTTTTGGAATAAATCCACCAAAACAGCAGAGAGATCCAGGAGGACTAGAATAGAATAAGTTCCTTTAGATTTAGCCAGTAAAAGATCATCAGTGATATTACTAAGAGCAGTCTCAGTTGAATGCAATAGGTGAAAGCCAGACTGAAAAGGATCAAGAATACAATTAGCAGTAAGAAACTCCGGGCAGAGAAAATAAACAACATGTTCTAGATAGAAAAGGAAAAAGTGAGATAGGCCCATGGCTCGAGAGAGAAGATGGATCAAGAGAAGGCTTTTTCAAGATTGGTGAAACTAAAGCATGCTTAAAGGCAGAAGGGAAGGAGCCATTAGAGAGAGAAGGGTTGATAGTATAAAGAGGAGAAGGTAAAATAGAGAGAGCAACAGAAACCAAAAGACAAGAAGGAAGCACAGAGAGGACACGTTTTTGGTTTAGAAACATTCAAGAGCTTAGATAATGCACCCAATGAAACAGAGGAAAAAGCAGAGAATGTTCCAGTTATAGATGATTGAGTTGCTGAAGTAAAAGAAGAATGCAGGGAATGAATGTTGGAACAGATTGTTTCTATCTGTAATAGTAGTAAAATAGTGGCAAAATCAGTGGATAAAAATGAGTGCAGAACCAACAGAGAAGAACGTTTTAGTAGAGAATCAAATGTGGAGAAAAAGATACTGAGGCCACTGGTCATTAGCCTCAATCACAGATTTATAATAATTCTGTTTTACCAAAGTGATAGCATACAAAAAAGAAAGAAAAAAAGAACAAATTTATAATTAATAAAATCAGCCTATTCCCTGGTCTTTTTCCACAATCGTTCGGCAGCTCGAGAAGAAGAATGGAGAAACCGAACAATGGGAGTGAGCCAGAACTGTGACTTATTAGAAGAGGATGTGTGTATCAAGGGGCAAAACTATTGAGGGTTGCCAGTAAGGTAGAATTGAGGAAGGAGATTGCTGGATCCATGGAGTCTCCAAGGTTTAAAGAAGATAAAGAAGAATCCAGAGCCTGGCCAAAAGTCACAGGATCAATATAATGAAGGTTGCGAAAGCGGCGTTTGACAATTTGATGAGGAGGTGGATTGTAGGTGAGGACAAAAGAGATGAAATGATGATCAAACAATGGGAAATCCCTACCACGAAGATGTAGGTTACACATTTTTTCTTAAGAAAAATATCAAGGCAATGCCAGAAGAATGAGTAGGTGCATTAGAACAGTGTATGTGACAAAATGAACCACTGATAGATGGGAACATTAGTGATGAAAACATGAAAAGGTAAACATGGGAGGAGTGAGAATACCCGAAGCATTTCAAATATATTAAATGATGGATAGAAGATAATTCAAATAACCATCCCTTTTACCCAGCTGGAACAGGGTAGGAAACACCTGTATAAAGACATATATTTGTAACAATAGTCTGTATACACACACTATTGCTCTCTCTCTATATATATATATACACACACACACGTGTGTGTGTGTGTGTGTGTGTGTGTGTGTATAGAATCATGGCCTGAAAGATTATAAGCCTGATTTTATTCTTTCTTCTCCCCTACGGCCTCTCTCTTTCATTCATGCATAGTTATGCCTGTTATCTGCCTGACACTGTGTAAGAGGTTGAACTCCTGGACCCAGAACTGCAGGGTCCATTCAATCTTGACTACAGTAATGCAACCATAGGAGCACCAGATGTGATAGGAATTGGCACATAGAGTGGGGTAAATTTCACCCCACACCCTCCCAATGCCATACAAAATTCCCCAATTGACCTTAATAAATAAATAATAAATAATAAAAATTTTATTTGTATACCGCCCTTCCAATGATCAGGGCGGTGAACAACATATTAATAATACACATACAAATACATCATAATACATATTAAAATACAACCATATTAAAATTAAAATTAAAACCCCATCAGCCAGCTACCATAGCCGTCGAAGGGGGGGGGGGAATGCTGATCGAAATAGGAAGGTTTTTAGCTCCCTCCTAAACTGGGCCAGGGAGGTGGCCGAGCGGAGCTCTATGGGCAGCGTATTCCAGAGGGCCAGGGCGACGATGGAATACGACCTCCTCGTTGTGGAGGCTAGTCTAGCCTCTGGGACCCTCAATAGTTGCTGCCCAGAAGTTCTGAGGGTGCGGGGCGGAATGTATGGAGAGAGGCGGTCCTCCAGGTATCCTGGGCCCAAGCCATGTAGAGCTTTATAGGTTATTACCAACACCTTATACTGTGCCCAGATGCGAATGGGCAGCCAATGCAGATTTTTAAGTATAGGTGTAATATGACTGGCCCTGGAAGTGCCAGTGACCAGTCTGGCTGCCATATTCTGTACCATCTGTAGCTTCCGGGTATGGTATAAGGGTTGCCCCATGTAGAGCGCATTGCAGAAATCCAATCTAGAGGTTACCAGAGTGTGTACCACCGTTTCAAGGTCTCTCTGGGCCAGGTATGGGCGCAGCTGGCGAATAAGCCGAAGCTGATAACAGGTGCTCTTGACCGTCGCATTCACCTGAGCTGTGAGGTGAAGCGACGAATCAAGAAGCACCCCCAGACTGCGCACGGAGTCCTTCACAGGAAGCGTGATCCCGTTCAGGACAGGTGGAACCACCGCCATTCCTGGACCAGGGGAACCTATCACAAGTACCTCTGTTTTCTCTGGATTCAGACTGAGTCGGTTTTCCCTCATCCAGCCCATTACCAACTCTAGACAGGTCACGAGAGGAGAGACGCCATCCTCGGTCACTGCATCAGTCAGAGACATAGAGAAGACTATTTGGGTGTCATCAGCGTACTGATAACCCCGCGGCCCATGTCTCCGGATGATCTCTCCCAGCGGTTTCATGTAAATGTTGAAAAGCATGGGAGACAGACTGGCTCCTTGAGGGACCCCAGATGTCAGGACCCTCTTATCGGAGCACACGTCTCCCAGCTGCACCATCTGGAACCTCCCAGAGAGGTAGGATCGGAACCACTGGAGCGCAGTGCCCCTGATTCCCACCTCTGCCAGGCGCTCCAGAAGGATACCATGGTCTATGGTATCGAAAGCTGCTGAGATGTCCAAGAGCACCAACAGGGACACGCTTCCCCTGTCGATGCCCAGACGGAGATCATCGACCAAGGCGACCATGGCCGTCTCAACCCCGTAACCCGCCCGAAAGCCGGTTTGAAATGGGTCCAGATAATCTGTATCATCCAAGATCGATTGAAGCTGGATTGCAACCGCCTTCTCGATCACCTTCCCCAAAAATGGCAATAGCGAGACTAGCCGGTAATTATTATGCATCAGGGGGTCAAGGGAGGGCTTTTTTAACAGCGGTTTTACAGTGGCCAATTTTAAGCTGGATGGAAATTGCCCGTCCCTCAAAGATGTATTTATAATCCGGTGTAACATCAAGGTTACAGCCGCCCCCCCCTGAGCCGCTAGCCATGAGAGACAGGGATCGAGGGAGCAGGTTGTCTTCCGAACGCTTCCAAGGATCTTGTCCACATCATCGGTACTTACCAACTCAAACTGATCCAGTTTAATGGAGTCCACGGAGGCTCTGGATACCTCTACCCTAAACAAGTCATAAGCCAAATCAGAATTATCTTCCAGCTTTTATTTCCAGTTTTTTAAGGGAGTATTTTTAAGGTTTAAGGAGAGACTTGGGACCACAGTTCACAAATGCCTGTATGCCTGCAGCAGTGGCAATTGGCCCTTTTTTAATTTGAAGGGAAATTTTTTAGAAGTTTTCAATTTAAAGAAGAATGGTGTTTTAGAAGGCCAGTGCATGCTTGTGGGTCACCAAACAGTTGTGGCTACATCAGATGTGGCATCTAGCCTATATTTTTTCCACATCTGATGTACAGCATTATCTGGATGAAGTATTAGTGCAACAAGAAGATTCCTGTGTACGAACCTATTGACCAGAGTAAACCTTACCATAAAGCACAGTTAGTTCATCTCTGGTAGCAGTGGCATCACTAGAGGGTGCAGGGAGTGGGGAGCACATCAGGTTACACCCCAGAACAAGGTGACACCTGGCTGAACATCCCCCACACACCTCTCTGCCATGCTGCATAGTAGGGAGGGAGAGCTCCAGGGCACCTCTTCCTCCCTGCCTGGCATGGCTTTACTCCTGTGTAAAGAAAGCCACATTGGGAAGGGAGGTGAAGGCATACCCTTTTGGTCCTTTCTCCTGAAGCCCCACTCCCATAGCTCAATGCCCTACACCAGGTGACACCCTGGTGTGAAGTGCTACTATCTGGTAGCAGATGCCAGTAGGACTTGTGATAATAACCTCCTACCTCTTCTTCCTGGAGTTCCACATAACTTGTCCTAGAGCCTTTAAAGTGGTTTGATGACAAACAAAATAAATTTTTTAATGGACAAATGTAAGGTACTGCATTTAAAAAGGAACAATGAAATGTACAAATATAGGATGAGTATTACCTCCCTTGTCAACTGTGAAAAATATTTAGAGAGATTAGTAGACCACAAGCTAAACATGATCAACAGTGTGATGCAGCAGTAAAAAAAAAAGCCCCAAATAATCCTAGCCTGCATCTATAAGAGAATAAGAATATATTGCCCAGATCAAAGGAAGTTATAGTTCCACTTTATTCTTTTTGGTAAAATATCACCCGAAACATTGTATCCACTTCTGGTAACCACTATTCAAGAAGGATATTGAGAAGTGGGAATGTATCCTGAGGAAGGCAAGGTGATAAAAGGTCTGGAACCCAAACCTTGTGAGAAATAGATTAGGGAGCTAAGTATGTTTAGTTTGGAGAAGAAAGAACTGATAGGTGCAATGACATCCACCTTTAAATATCTGAAAGGAAGTCATATAGAAGGTAGTGCAAGCTTGTTTTATGTTGTCCCAGAGACCAGTGATTCATGAACAAGGGATTATAAGATTACAAGAAATTACAATACTGCACCTGATCATTAAGAAGAACTTCTTGACTAAAAGATGTTTGAGGCTAGAATGTGCTAGGGATGAGCTCTGTAAAATTATTCACCCCCACAATGGAGAACTAATTATTTAATCATTTTTCCCCTGCTGCCAGATGTCTTCAAAACTCATGCAATTTTCCAATGGATCTCATATGCAATTGGGAGGGATCTTTCCTGCCCCACCCCTGTGAGTCATTAGGAGCATGGAGTGGAGGTAAGTCATGATTCAGATGTTCTAGCCTTCCAGAATCTTTGGCTGACTTCCCATCTCATCTGTTCCATGTGTCATTGTGAACTATTTGATGATGGGAGGGAGGTGGATGGGAAAGGGGCTTGGGGAGAGTTCTCCTCATTGTGGTGTTCAGATAGTTAAAAAAAAAAATTAACCTTTGGGGGCTGGGTTCCTCAAGCAGTTGAATTGTATTTCTGTCCCTACCATAGGCTGCCTCTGAGGACTGTGGACTCTTTCTTTGATGGATAATCAATTGCCAGCTCTTAGATGTGCTTAGTTGTGCATTCTTCAATGGTAGAAGGTTGAACTGGATGAGCTTTGTAGTTGAATATCAGAGATGCCATCTTATCCTTCAACTCAGGTTGCAAAATAGTTTCTAAATTTTGGATAGCTCATTAAAATTTGGACAAAAATTCCAGAGCAGATTCAGCATCCTATTGATAGTAGTGTCACCAGCTTCCACTGATGTTATTATCCCAATAGCAAAGTTATAAATGGTGATCCATATGAGTGCTCACTATGATAATGTTTTCTCTCACTTTATGTCATTGGCAACTGAGACTCAGAATCAGGAAATGCATTCTATGGTGACCCAGAGGCACACACAGAGAGTTGCCGTATGTGTTATATCTTGTAGGTGGAACATTTGCAGTGGTGATCCTCTTTTCTACCATGAAGTAAATATTCAAATTTAAGGAAGATATACTGAGATATTTTGAAACATTCTGCATGGGAAACTTTCAAGAAAAGTTTGAGCAACCATCAGGCAAGCAGATTGCTTTAGATGTTTTGAGAAGAGCTAAGTAATCTGAAGGGTCACTTTCATTTCTCTGATTCTAAGATAATGATAAGATTCTATATGTTCCATAAGAAAGATATATTGAGGTATAACTGTTCTATTTCTCACGTCTTGGCAAAATCTATCTTGCATATGGTTACTTTTATTGCACTGCTGTGAAATGTTAATATATTCTGTTTTGGGGTGCACTGATGGAGCTGTGTTTGTTTTTAAATAAGAAATGCACATATTTTCCTGATGTATCATAAATGAAACATACTCGTTGGGAAAAAAGATATTGCTTTTACAAGATGAAGTGTTGACTTTAGGCTTCAAGATCTGTATTCCTCTCCACCCTCAGCTCCACCACAAAGTATCTTTGTAATAGATGGGAAAGAATATGTAATGTTAACTTTGCAATAACTCAGGATTTTGGTCCCACAGAGCAGTAGATTAGCCAAGGGTAAGTCAATCAGGTAGTCCAGACGAGCCATCGGGTAGAGAGGGATTACTTCTGACAGGACAAATGTTTAAAACAATCAGAATAAATGAATTGTTCGCTTTGTAAATAATAATAATTAAAAAAAAACAATTGGGTTTTGTTTACCTTTAATTTTGCCTCAGTTGACATTTGCACCTGATACTGAGGTGGTTCAATTCACCTCTCAACTAATGAAAATAGTTGGATTTTAGTTGAATTATAGCCCAGTTATCTCTTTTTAAGCTGCAGCTGCACAAACAGTAGTTCCTCTATGCCCTTTTACAGTCATGTGACTCCTTATCTAGGCACAAGAACAGGATTTTGAAGGTCATTGCAATGGAAGGCATCCAGACATGGAAGAGATTGCTGGAGTATGGTAAAATGCTTCTTTGTGGTTGTGGCTTGCTGTGGAGTAGGATGTAATGTTAGTATTGAGCTAGATAGGGTTGCCAGGTGAAAAGCAGAACATGGCTCCAGTAGTGTTAATAGATGTGCAGAGGAGAAAATTTCAGCAGGTGGAGTTTACTTGATAAGCAAAAGCTGTTGAAATTCCATCTTCTACACAACAATAAAAGACACAGGAATATTATCCTGTATGACACCTGGCAACAATATCTATAGAACAAGAGTAGTTAGAAGTAGCAGATGTGAGATTTCATCCCTGTAATGGGAAGTAGGGATAGAAACAATATCTGAAGAGTCAGGGGAAAGAAATAGGTGTTTTTCACGTGTCAGAAAACTCCATCAAGGAGAGCCTCTTCCTGAAGCCATTTTCTGCTACCCCCATCTTTAAATAGACCCAAGAAGTACAGTCCATGCTCCTGTGCCCTCCACTGTGCTACGCTTTCTGGTTCATCCCCACCTCATCCCCACCACCATCTACCTGCCAGCATGTCCAATGGGAGAGATACAATAGCTGGTGTTGTTGTTGTTGGTAAATATGAACCTTCTTTATAACCTGCTTTCTCCTCAAGAAGGGGATGCAGGACAGCTTACAAACTGAAATTATTTATACGATAGCTAAAAAGTCAACATTAAAATTGAATTAAACTATTAACAGTATTAAAACAATTTAAACATATATTTAAAAACAATAAAAAAGCAGTTTAGAATGGTATAATCCCAATCACTATGACAGTAGCTTAAAAGCTGTTTCTGTAGAAACTTTCAGTTCTAAAAGTTGGTTAGAAGTCTTCATTTCCCAATAGAAGGACAGCAGGGAGGGAGCCATTCCAACCTCCCTAGAAAGGGAGTTCCAGAACCCAGGGACAGCTACTGAGAAGGGCCTATCTCAGGCCCTCATCAGTTCTGTTGGATCAAAAGAAGGACATTTCTTGAGTATCTTCAGGTCCAGGCAAGCTCTTATGAGGAGATATGATCTGTCAGATAGCCTGTGATTATCCTCGTTGAGGTGATTATCCTCACTTGGTTACTCCTGTTCCTCTTTCTGCCAAACACTGCATGGCTATGCCAGAGGAAGAGGAGGGTGGGGATAAGCCAAGCATAATTTGTCTACCCACTGGCTATTGCCACCCTCACTCAGCTCCCCCCAATTCTCACTCAGCGTCCACTACATGATGGGGAAGGTAGGTCAGGAAAAAGATGAGTGAGGGAAGACTGACCCACCTTTCAAGGATATGTTCAAACACTGCACAGTTTTTGAAGACATTCCCATAGCAGGGAGAAAATTAATTGAAATGCTTATTGTCGCCTGCAGAAGTGAACATTTTAAACCAGTGCATCCCTAGTAGGAAGCACTGCAACATTTCCAAATGAAGTCACTTTCAGTTAGGAATTTCAGGATCAGTTAATAGTTTGGTGGGACCGGGGAAAGTCTAGTGAGTTTAAATGTTTAAGCAATCTACTGCTGCTAGAAGCCCTGAGGAATGGAAATTCATCATCCTGATTCTTCAAAATGTCAATGGGGCCACTCAGTTTCTCTGCTCTCAGTCCAGGTCTTCTTGAGTCAAAAACTGAAATCTTCATTACTGTTCTGGATGGTCACTGGAAATCAACAAACCACTAATACTTTCTTTTTATTCTAACACTTGGATAACCATTTGCAGGCTGTAGAGCCAAAGAAGAGGATTTAGCCAGCCAAATTTCAGACAAACAGGCACAGCCTGTTTAAATGTGTTTCTTTTTCAAAAAGGAAAATGTAAACAAACTATGGGCTGCAGGTTCAT
The DNA here is from genome assembly GCF_019175285.1 of Sceloporus undulatus. Classification (NCBI taxonomy): domain Eukaryota; kingdom Metazoa; phylum Chordata; class Lepidosauria; order Squamata; family Phrynosomatidae; genus Sceloporus; species Sceloporus undulatus. The sequence goes on along the minus strand of NW_024802935.1, from coordinate 1,189,388 downwards.
GTGGCCTCTGACCCCACAGCCTAGTTTTGAAAAAAACAAAAAAACAAAACCATTTTGCTATGCAGATGGCCCTTTGGATTTTGTTCCAAGCCTCCTGTGAATATGAAAATCCATGGATGCAGAATCTGTAGATAAGGAGGGATGACTGTATTTAATGATATACATTAGACAGAAGAACCCAGAAAAAAAATCATAAGAATACATGCTATGTTTTCTTAGAAGGTAATTAGACAGGTTGCTCCCCTCCCTCCCCTTTTTTTTTCTTTCCATTACTTATTTCCCTCAATGGATTTGAGGGCAGTTCATTTCAAAGTGGCATCTGCCACAGAAATGTGCCTAAATAAGAAACCTGAACATTTTTGAAAGAAAAGGTGGAGGAGCTAGGAAGTTATGATGAATGAAAAACAGTTTAAGACTTATTCATTTTCTGCTCATTTGGTACTAAACTCCCAGAAAGTGCAATACGATGGTGTGAATGATTGATGGTGAAGCCCAGTGGTGTCACTGCTTAGGTTTTATGTGTTTTTAATGGCTTTGTTCTTTTAAATTAGGAGCTACTTTGGGTCCCAATTTTTTTAGGGGGGAAGAGGTATACAGATATTATTAGTGGGCCCTCCTTATATGCAGACTTGCCATCTGTAGATATGATCATCTGCAGATGGCAAATCTGGGGGGGGGGGGGGGGGGGGGAAGAGGGGGGGAAAGAGTCAGCACAACAGGAGGAGGAGGAGGAGGAGGAGGAGAAGGAAGGTGCAGTTTGAGGAAGAGGAGGAAGAGGAAGGCGTGGCACAAGGATGATGAGGAAGAGGACGTGGCATGAGGTGAGGTGAGAGGAGGAGGAGGAAGAAGGCACAGCACAGTGTGACACAGGAAGAGGAGGAAGGCAAGCTGAGGTGAGACGGGAGGAAGAAGTGGAAGGTGAGGTGCAAAGTGAGGTGGGAGGAGGAGGAGGAGGAGGAGGAGGAAGAAGCAATGATGGGGAAGATGTGGAGGAGAAGGGAGAACAAAGACGTGGTGGGGTGAGAGGAGGAGGAGGCAGCTCTTCCAAATTGCCATTGTCTTCAATGGTGGTCCGGCCGCATGGCCCCATAAATGGGACTTGAGCATCTGTGGGTTTTGGCATCTGTGGGGGCTCCAGAATGTATTCCCCACAGATACTGAGGGCCCACTGTATTGATTTTATTTTCTGGAAGTAGAGTGCCATAATACACTAATAAAGACAGCCACAATATGCCTATTAGATATATTAATTGACCATATTGTTCATGAGTACACACAGAATGCCACATTTACCCAAGCCACCGCTATTATCTCTCTTCCCCAATGATAGTAGCTCAGCAGTGAGAAGGTATTTGCAAATTCTCATTTACTCAGGAGGAAGTGTATAGTGAAATGTAGGCAGTTGTCCTATACTACTAGACTGGATTATCACAGCATTCTCTGCTCTGGTCCAAATCTAATTGCTAACAGCTATTTTACAAGAATTGACTCACTTAATCAGTCATATTTACATACCCTCTTTGATTTCCTTTCTGGGACTGATTTACTAGATCTGCTCTGGTTGAGAATAGCAAATAGTTTTAGGTCCCTGTCATTAGTTGTCTATGATCTCCAGTCCATAAGATTTCTTTCACCTAATCTCCAATATTTTGCAATTGAAATGCCTGAGTTTGATCCTTGCACCTTCTGAATTCAAAGGATGTGCTCTATTACTGAGTTAGGCCCTCCCTCTGGTGAAGAGGATTCTGAGGAAGGAAGGGTGTCCCTATAACACCTTTACAGAAGCTCAACCAGGAAAATTTCCTATCCTGAGATGGCAGCCTAAAACAGATTGAAATGAGCAGCCATTATGTGATATAAATGATAAGGGACGGGAGATGCATAATGTTTACTTCTGTGAACACATTTATCTTCAATAAACATCTGAAATCTTTGTTTCATTTTAATCATCTCCTTTCACAATATACTTAAAATATCATTTTTATTTTCTGTGAAATGTTGTTGTTGCATTAAAAACAACCAACTTATTCCTTTTAGCTTTTGAATTAAAATGCACACTGAACCAACTCCAAGCTACCCATTAATAATATATCGATGTTCCAAGTTTCTATCTCAGAGAAAGATCTCATGGGTTAGAGCTTCTGGTCCCAACCTTGGATGAGCTACAGTAGTCATCAGTAACCTCCTGTTGCAACAGTTGCTGCTGCCATCCATTATCAAGCTTTACATTGCCCCCTAAGGCTAGTCTATGCTTGAAAGGCACAACAGCTCTCATAATAAATGTATAAGTCTGCTAATGAAGTAACTGTGCATTAGTGTGTGTTTTCTTGATTCAGCCACACATTTTGGGAAAAGCACTACTTCATTTAAGGTTAATGGGAAACTTGTCAGTGCACAAATTATGCATATAGGTTCTGATTCAGCATGCATACAAGTACTGCCAGCTGGATTTGTTTAGCAACTTTCAGATGAATTGATATTTCAATTGGGGTAGACTATTCATTCTCAAGACTCTGAATGAAGCATGTACTTTCATCAGAACATATGTCTGTTGATCCAGAAAGAGAAAAGACTAACTGGAAATGTTCTGCAATTGGGGGGGGGGGAGATTGCAAATAAGAAAAAGAGTATGGCAGTGGTACCCAACCTTTAGTCCTCTATTTGTTTTGGACTTCATATCCAAGTCGTCCCAGCCAACTTGGCTTATGGAGCTGAAGTACAAAATAACTGGAAGACTAAAGGTTGAGAATTACTGGTCTATGGGACTGCATGGAGGGGTAGATCCTACTTCTACTTTATATTCACTCTCTCTGGCTTTTCTTCACGAATGAAGATTCAGGAAAGGACTCATCCCACACTTTCTACAAGCACATTGATGACTAAAAAGGCCAATCCGAGATGAACAAGTCCGGTTGCAGAAAGCACAGCAGAATGTCTCCTTGGGTGATGCTTCCAAGTTGTGGTTCTTTCTAAGTTGTTGTTTCTCTTCGAGACTTGTTCGGCATGAGATTTCGAAAAAGGCTGCAGCATCGTGGATAGTGCGTCTCCATGCCTCCTGATGTGAGGCCAGGGTGGACCATCATTGGTGATCGATTTGGCCAAACCTGAGGTGTTGTTTCAGAGAGTCCTTGTATCTCTTCTTTGGAGCGCCCCTCTTACGCTGACCTGTGGCGAGTTCACTGTAGAGTATTATTTTTGGGAAGCGATGGTCCTTCATCCTAGAAGTGTGTCCTGCCCAGCACAGCTGCGTTGTCAATAGCATGGCCTCAATGCTGGTGATCCCTGCTTGCTCAAGGATAGCAACATTTGTCACATAGGCAGTCCAGTGTATATTTAGAATTGTGCGTAAACAGTGCTGATTAAAGCGTTCGAGGAGTCGTAAGTGTTGGTGATAGGTGACCCATGTTTCAGACCCATAAAGGAGAATAGATAGTACAATGGCTCTGTACACACTGATTTTGGTGCTTCGCCTCAAGTGTTTGTTACGCCAGACTCTTTTATGTATTCAAACAGTGTGGAAATTAGGTATCCTTTACCTTTATCAATTTGCCTTCCTGATTTTGTTTGTGTGCTTGTTTTAACTAGCCACAGTCACTATAACAACACGAATAGACATTTCTATGTCAGGACTTTTTGACATCCATTATGTTTTCTCATTATTTCAAATACTGTTACATTACCTTTTAAAAGGTAAGAGATCCATATTCCTAATCAAAAACAACCATGGTGATTTTTATCCATCTCTTGTTTAATATTTCTTTCAAAATGTGCTGCAAGAAATCTTAATATACCAGTTTTTTTTTTCTTAATTCAATGCTATTTTATATCTGTGGAAGAGTCAAACCTTGTTTTAAAGGGTTTGACAGGACAAACCCCAAACAGGTGTACTTAGAAAGTGAAATAAGACCTCTGAGTTCTATAGAAGTTACTTCTCAGTAAGTATGTATCAGAATGCAATATGGATTACTGTATCTGATAATGAAATTAATCCTTTTTTAAAGTATATTAAGTATAAGTATATTATAGTGTTGTGTTTTATTGCTTCATTTTTGAATATATATGTCTGATATTCTGCCCTTTGATGAAAAGGGTGATATAAATAAAAGTTGTTGTTGCATAAATGCAACTTTCTACAACACATGTGTTTTGTGCGTGTATTTGTGTGTGTATGCATGCATGCATATTTTTTATAATCCATTTCCCTTCACCATTACTGTGTCCCAAGAAGTTTACACCATGACTAAAAGTAGATGCAGGGAAACACAATGAGTTATAATCCAAAAATACAACTGAATGCATTATCATATGGAAACAAAAATAGGATTTAGTTTTTGAAAAATAACTAAAGAGCCTTATGGGGGGAGTACAGAAACCCTGCCCTCCCCACTAAAGTTTTTTCTTCAGCAGTCAATTGGTTGCCCAAAACCTGCTGGTGGATCACTAGGAGGGTGACCATCCCAGCAACCTTTAGCAAATATAAGTAAAGAGTCAACCATGCTCTAATGTTACCTATCTCCACCACAGATTCTAAAATGAGGGTCTTGGAATCAGAGGTACTGATGACAGAGGCAGCTCCCAACTTGACTACAAAATTCCTCTTGTGAAGGAAGAGGCACTGCAGATGCTTGGTCTTTCTCTCTCTAGCTGTGCCTCTGGCTCTGTCTTCAGTATATCTGTTCAAACTGTAAACAAATTACCTGGGATAACAGACAAGCAGAAATGGTTTCCTCATGGTACATGACTGAGAGAATGGGGATGCCATATGACGTGCATCATGTTCTGAAGTATATGGCTTGAATGTGTACTAATTCAAGGATACTGTGAATTCATACAGTAATAAAGAAAATGATTGGTAAGGTCTGATACACAACTCAGCTAGCAATATTGGAAGCATGGCAGGGCCAATTTACAACTAATCATAATTATGTCATAATTATATGACTGAGGAAATACCCTCAATGACAAGCAAGGATATACAGTATCCTAGAGAATTATGGTTCAGTCATATTGCATTGGTATTATACTTGTATTTATATAGTAGCTGACACTGAAATTTGGAGCAACAGCCATGGTTCTCTGTGTCCAAAATAATGCCAGATACCTACTTCATCAAAGACTTCCATTGCTATGGAGGACAGAGTCTCACCTGCCATTTTTGGAAGAACAATTAAAAAAAGTAGGTTTTGTGCTGCTGATGATTTTGTTGGTGTTAGCATGAGCCATATGTTGCCCTCCCTAAACTAAAGGAAGACATGCCTCCCCAACCTTATATTGTCATACCAAAAAGTGGATTTTTGCTGATGTGACCTTTCTCAAACCTACATTTTTTTATTCCTCTTAAACTGCTCTCTTATAAACAACTACCAACCAGTTCAAATATATTTTAATCTTGCATATTAATATATCTATTTTGTTAACTTATTGTTATTATTATTATTATTATTATTAATCTTTATTTATAGAGTGCTGTAAATTTACATAGCACTGTACATACAATCAATTAAAAATAAAATAAAATAAACCTGCCTATGGCATACATTCTTCTAAAATAATTTAACAAAATACATATTAACACATATTAACATTAAATAATAAAATATAGCAAGCAAGCAAGCAAAAATAAAACTACAATAACAATCAAGTCGTATCTGGGAATGATTCCCTGAATAGAATTGTCTTTAATTCAGCTTTAAAGCTGGGTAAAGAGGTGATGAGATCAGGTCTAGCAGTTCTTCTCTCCCTCTGAGCCCTGGACCAAGGCAGATAGACTGGAGGGAGGGCTCTTTTTCCTAAGGATAGGCCCAATGGTGTTTGGACTGTCTTTTCACTCTCTCCCAAGTTGGATTGATTTGTTTGTTTGTTGGTGTTGTTGCATCCACTGAGAAACAGCTTCAAAACAAGAGGAAACTTGCTGTTCAAGACCTGGAGAAAGATCAGGGGTGGAAAGATACAGCTGAGTGCCTTCAGTGTACAGATGATAAGAAAAGCCAAAGGAGCTAATAAGTTTGCCTACAGACAGTGTGTAAAGAGAAAACAATAAGAGTAACAAAACAGAGCCCTGTGGTACTCCAACAGACAATGGTATGGGAGATGAAACCTGACCACCAGTGACCACTGCAAAAAAAAAATCAGTCTGACAGATAAGATTTAAACCAGTTAAGAACAGAGTCCAAGAACCCAAGGTCAGAGAGAATTTCAACCAAAAGACAGTGATCAATGGTGTCAAAGGCTGCACACAGATCAAGGAGAACAAGAACAGAATAATGGCCATTAGCCTTGGCCTGCAAGGGATCATACAAGATTGTTGTAAGAGCCGTTTCTGTAGAGTGCAGTGGGCAGAAACCAAACTGAAAAGGGTCTAAGATAGAATTTGCCTCAAGAAACTCAAGACAGTAAGAATAAATGACCCGTTCCAAAACCTTAGACAGAAAAGGAAGAAGAGAAATAGGATGATAGCTAGACAGGGAAGAAGGGTTGAGAGAAGGTTTTTTTTCAGAATAGAGGAAACTAAAGCATGTTTAAAAACAGAGGGGAAGGAACTAGTAGAGGGGAAAAGATTAAAGATGTGAAGAAGTGAGGGCAGAAAGGAAGAAGCAATAGAAAGTAGAAATGAGAAGGTATTGTATCAAGAGAACAAGTTGCAGGTTTGGAAGAGTTCTATAGCGTAGAGAGTTCGTTCAAAGAGACGGGAGGAAAAACGTAATTTCTTTTAGTGGAAAGTGATTGAAGATTAGTAGTAGCTGAAGAAACAGGAACAACAATCTCAGAAAGAATTGTAGTAATCGTAGTGATGAAATCAGTAGCAAAATCATTAGAAGAAAATAATGAAGAGACAGGAGAAGGAGAAAGTTTTAGCAAAGGATTAAAAGTGGAAAAACAATTGCTGTGGGCGCTGCTCAGTGTCACAGATCAATGATTTATAATAGTTCTGTTTTGGGCATGCAAAAAGGACAACAAAAGAAATTTATAATGAATAAAATCAGCCCACTCCCTTGACTTTTCCACAGACATTCAGCTACTTGAGAACAGGAATGGAGAAACTGAATGATGGAAGTAAGCCAGGGCTGAGGCCTAGTAAAAGAAGACATGCATATGGACGGATACATGGGAAAGCTGTCAAGAGCTGATGAAAGAGAGAAGTTAAAAAAAAAAACATTGCTGAATCAGCAGAATCACCAAGATTTAAAGAAGAGAGAGAAGAATCCAAGGTCTGAATGAGATAGTCAGAATTAACAGACTGGAGGTCATGAAATTGGCATCGAACGATATGATGAGGAGGTGGAATATGAGCAAGAGTAAACAAAATTAAATAACGATCAGATAACAGGAAATATTTACCATGTAGTCAGAGATGACACACTTCACAGCAAGAACTAGGTCAAGTTAGTGATCAAGTGAGTTGCAGAATTAGAATGAGGTTGAAGGCCTAAAGAAGCTAGGAAGGAGCTAAAGCATGAGGTTGTCGGGTTCTTGGAATCATCCAAGTGGATATTGAAGTCACCTAGGATCAAAGAAGGGACTGCATCTGATAAAAAGAATGTCAGCCATGACTCAAAGTGAGAAAAGAACTGAGTGGCAGAACCAGGTGGCTGATAGATAACCGCAACCTGCAGCTGTAGAGGAAAGAACAGTCTAATGGAATGAAATTCAAAAGAGAATCAATAGCTTGGGGGGAAACTTGAAACTGGCAGGAATTGGCAAGTAAGATGCCAACCCTTCCTCAGAACGGCTGGTTTGGGTGAAAGAAAGTTCATCAAAAGAGAGGGATTTTTGTTATTGTTTTGTTAGAGATTATAGAGATATTTACTAATCAAATCTTTTTTTCCCATTTATCCAGCAATGTACATTTTCCCATTAAAATATCATTCTGTCTAAAGGGGAAAAAAAACCTTGAGCTTGTTAATAAAACACAAAAGGATCTATTTCTATCTGTTGTATTCAACAAACTCTAGCAAAACAAAGCTGAGAGATTAACAAATGAGGAAACTAATGGAAATAGAATTTGAATATATTGGTTTCCCTATATGCTTTGTTTCCCTGGAGTTGAATTTGCATTCAGAATATATTAAAAATTTCATTGCAAATATTACAACACAGAGGACAACATTTTTAATTTAATATAAATGAATCACACAGGGAGGGCTGTCTTCAAAGATGTTAGTGTGATGAAAAATTAAACTCTTGACAATATTACTAACATACAGTGGAATGACCTACTGTATTTGGAATCAGATATTTGACACAAAGTTACTAAAGAGAAAGACTATAATATACTTTCATGAATGCTCACATGATATAAAATCAATAAGAAAAAAAGTGTTCAGTGCTAATCATGTTTTGGCTCAGTGCTGAAGGAGATAAACAACCTGAATGCCATCATTTTGGTCACAAGGGGATATAAATGTGTGGTATTGTTGTCAGCATATCTCATGTCCTAATTCACTTGCTCTTGATTAAATCATAAATAAAGTATAAAGTTATCAAAAATCTATATTTTAAAAAATGGAAAAGGTTATACTATAGAATTCTAAATCATAAAATATACTGGTAGTATTTATATTATTGATTGTGCAAAACATCCCAACAGAGGCTAAATCTGTTCTCTCATATATTCGATGAAGCACCTCCTAGGTCCATATATGATACATCAATAGTGGTCCTTGACATTTCAAGGTTTCCTGCTCCCTTTTTAAAAAAAATCTCAGACATTTTACTAACCAGTATGTCAAAGCACTCTCCCATTTTCCTGCCATTTTTGGAAACTTCTGTATCCTTAGCCCTCTCCTGTTTTCTTGTCTTATTTCTCTTTTGTGACCCCACTTAGCTTTTAATACTTGTTTTTTTTTGGGGGGGGGAATGTTTTTTCTGGGGGAACACAGAACAACTTCAGGGCCACATCAATTTCTACCCCTGACCAAGGAGATAATACCTCCCTCAAACAAGAAGGTGTGGGGGTGGGAGGAAGAGCTATATTTCTAAACTGATTAGAGATAGCTCTGTCACATATAGAGCTCTGAGGATGGCTTCCCTAATAGATATTTCAAAGGGAAATGGTTATATAGTACAAATATTCTGTTTTCTGTCTTTGGACTATGTGAAGAATAAGTAAAGACCAGGATTACCAAAGAGGTCAGTGGGAGTAGTGAAGTGAGTCCTCTTCTGCGGCTCAGTTTATTGAACATAGCATTGGACTATTGCAAGTGTCTGCTGGGCTCAGCAGGGCTGTCAGTATCTATAACTGACCAAGTTGCTAAATGATAACTCAGAGTCTTCAAGTTATGTGCAAAACTTTACTTCTGAGTATGTACAGCAATATATACAAACCAATGATTATCTAACCAACTGTTCACTAACAACAGCAACCCACACTGAACATGGGACACATCCATATTTATACATTCTGTCCATGGCATGACTTCTCACATAAGTGTCTGCAATAGTCCTCTTGCATCAGCCTCGTGCATCATGTTTGTCATATCATCCTGGGCATATCCTATATGGTGTGATGATGACACTCTATGTCAGACACCATGCTGCAACCTTTCCATGTGTTGCATCATCCAGCATCCATATTCAGTGCAATGAAATTCAACTCCTGTTTCATATACACTGATGGAGATGTTAAATTTAATTCACCTTATTGATATCTTTACTTACTTCAAGGACATATAGGTGAATAATTTCATCTCTAAAAGAGTATATTTCAGCTAAATGCATTTTGATTATAAATATGCAAATCTAGATGAAATGGAAAACTGATGATTTCCCAGGTGGCAAGGAAACCTGATGAGGAGAATCCTGGACAAATAATCTTCACAATGTAGAAATTATTTTGAATGGAGGGGAAAAACAAGTGGGTTTGGTATTCACTGCAGATAAATTTTATTTTCTGAGCAGAAGTCAACTTTCCTGTGCAGAAATCAACTTTCTTGTTCAGGAAATATGATTTTCTGCACAGAAAACATTTTCATATAGAATTTTTTTCTGTGCAAAAAAACTCCACATGTGCATATTTTGCAGAATAAATCCCAAACTGCATTTACTGAGGACTTCCCTGCAGTAGAGAGAGAATTAAATAATTAAAAAATTAAATCATTAAATTAAAAAATCAGGTATAATTATTAATTTCATTAATAATTTAATATAAATAATTAATTTTTGCTCATGACTCTCTCCCCCCCCCCCCATATTCCATTCTAGATCAGTAGATCTCATTATGTAATATGGCACTGGACTGAGTCCCACTTTTTTGTCCCAACTAGAGTAGACCAATTAGAAAGTAGAGTAGAGTAGATCAGTTGTTGAATGCTGAGGCAATAGTTGTATAAACCTCACATTCAATAGCTACTACTCTAGTTGTAGTTTCCAATAGGACTCCGACCTATCTGGATCATTTGTTCATTTCTTAGCTCTTAAGTATTGCCATTGATGTCATCACTGATACCAAAAGTGAACTACACCAAATATATAGCTAAAAGAAGACAAAATGAACACATTGCTCCAAAATAAGAATTTATTCCCTCCATGAAATTTTATTACAAATTTCTTAGACTACAGGGAGTGAGAAAATGAAAGTCATTCACACCTCAGACTATTATATTTGCTGTGTTTGCATGTCCTTGATAATTCTGCCTGTCCCTTTTATCTGGGTGCATAAAATGTATTTCCTAAATGATCTTCTGAGGTTGGAAGTTACTGCAATGATAAAAATTTGGTGAGTGAAAGAAAATTTCATTCTGGGAGTACTATTATGTGTGGCACAATTACCTCATTGCATCCCCCCACCAGCTAAACCTCTGAGAATTATATGACCAACAAGAATTGTTGAAGTGCAAATCTCAGCTATCCTAAGTAGCATAGCCATTGATGAGGAATGCTGGGAACTGCAGTTCAACAGTATCTGGTGACCTGAACAACTTGCATTTCTAATTTGTGCCAGTGAGATGCTTTATGTCATGATATATACCTGACACCTTTAATCACATCTGAATATGATCCTAGAATATGACCTTGAATATGATCTTTCCTATGTTACTGAAGCTAAGGCCCAAAACAGATGGATCAAAAGGAGTGGTTAACGGCCACTTTGGTGGCATGGCATTTATACAACACATGCCCCTGGAGTGGCTGGAAGCTGCTCTGAGACTGGTCAAGATGGTCTGAAGTCTCTGGCAAAAGTAGCATATTAAATCCGCTCTATGGATGTACAGGTCTGTGAATGACTAGATCACCAATATGTGCCCACTGTGTAAATTGATCACATGTTCAAATCACAAATCTACAATCCTAATTGGATCAAGCCATCATATTCATAACAGTTTCATTTTATTATGCCGTTTCATCACCCATGTATGTATGTGTGTAAGAGAGAGGGGAATTATTCATAGTGATAGCCTTTGTTCAATCAAGGATCCAAAATTATATACTAAAGATATGAACTAGCCTCATCATTTGCACTTATGCAGAGAAGACAAGGAATTAAATCAAGAAGTATTTTTAAAAATGTACGCCTGGCACTAATAATTATGGTTTCAACTGGAGTTTATACTTTATGCTTATTGCTGGCCAATTAAAAAGACATTTTACAAGAGAATGCTGGCCAACTCCATCTAGTATATTTATTAAAGGTTATTTTAGCAGTAATATTTCCAAAATTACCCTGAATTAATGCAAGTGTGTTGTCTGTTACAACTGTATTTGTATGTTCATTGTATTCTATAATTTCTGAAAACTTCTTTGCTCTGCTAAAATATAGCCTTTCTTAAGCTGTACATTTGCTGTACGTTTTAGGACTTTTTATAGAAAAATACTTTCAGAAATGTTGATTTTCTTTTAGAAAAAAGTTTGAAAAGTATATATAATAGGATTTTGGATTAATTATGAACCCATGCAGTTTATTTTAAAATGAGACAAAATTGTACAGTTCTAAGACACATTTCCACTGAAGGGATATACCCATTTCTCCAAATTTTGCTTAGCGCGCCATGGGCTCATAACTCAGCTGGACAGCATTGAACAGACCTTGTCAAAATGTATTTCTAATGTGTGAGATTATCAGGCCTCTATATGTGTGTGACAGGTACCGTTCCAGTTAGGCTGTGAGCCCATGGGATGTTAAGCAAGGTTTGAAAGGGACCAACTGGCAGTGGAAATCATCCAGAGGCAGAAGCAGGTTCCAACAAGATAACAGGTTCCAACAGGCAAGGCTAGCAGCTGGTTTTGTAGGGTATGGAAGGATTCTCAAAGACGACAGATGATGATAGAATGAGGTTAAATGCTCAAAGGAGTCCTTGTATCTCCAAGTAGAGTGTGACCCTTGCCAGAACACTTAGAAAGTACTTCTTCATTTCAAGACTGAAAGGGGCTAGAAGAAGGAAGCTTTGTGCATGGTATCAGGAAGAAGGCCAAGAAACAGAAAAATGTCTTTATGGCCACTCCTTTTTCAATAACTGAAAGCAAGAAATCATACTGATGAGGTATACAGTTCAATAAATGGTTATGTGTGCACGAGAAGCCTGTATTGGATAGGTATTTGATGTTAATGTGTGGATTAAATACCCTCCAAGCTTCTAACTATAACATTCTGATGCCAACTGGTGGCGTCCATATCACTGGAGGGGTCCATATGCTCTACTTGTTACTCCACATTTAAAATGAGATATCTAAGATTTGAAAAAAAATGACAGTATACAGAAAGATATAAAATTGTTCCCTGTTGTGCTACCACTGGCCCAATTAGAATCATAGAATCATAGACTTGGAAGAGACCACAGGGTCATCAAGTTCAACCTTCTGCCGTGCAAAAACTCTCAATCAAAGCATACCTGAGAGATGGCCATCCAGCCTTTGTTTAAAGACCTCCAAGGAAGGAGACTCCACCACATTATGAGGGAGTGTGTTCCATTGTCAAACAGCCCTCACTGTCAGGAAGTTCCTCGTAATGTTGAAGTGGAATCTCTTCTCCTGTACATTACATCCATTGTTCCCGATCCTGTTCTCTGGAGCAGCAGAAAACAAGCTTGTTCCCTCCTCAATATGACATCCCTTCAGACATTTAAACAGGGCTTTCATATCACCACTTAACCTTCTCTTCTCCAGGCTAAACATCCCCAGCTCCCTAAGTCGTTCCTCATAGGGCATGTTTTCCAGACCCTTCACCATTTTAGTCACTCCACTTTGGACACGCTCCAGTTTCTCCACTTCCTTTTTGAATTGTGGTGCCCAGAACTGGACACAGTATTCCAGGTGACGCCTGACCAAAGCAGAATAGAGTGGCACTATTACTTCCCTTGATCTAGATACTATACTTCTATTGAGGCAGCCTAAAATCGCATTGGCCTTTTTAGCTGCCGCATCACACTGCTTATTCATATTCAACTTGTGGTCTACTTTGACTCCTAGATTCCTTTCACATGTAGTCTCATTCAGCCAAGTGTCCTGCATCCCATATCTGTGCCTTTCATTTTTCTAAATGCAATACTTTACATTTCTCTGTGTTGAATTTCATTTTGTTAGCTTTCCCCAAGCTTTCTAGTATATTCAGGTCATTTTGAATTTTGATCCTGTCCTCTGGGGTATTAGCTAAGCCTCCTAATTTGGTGTCATCTGCAAATTTGATAACTATGTTCCCAATACTGTCATCTATGACATTAATAAAGATGTTGAATAACACTGGGCCCAGGACAGAGCCCTGTGGCACCCCACTGGTCACTTCTCTCCAGGATGAAAAGGAGCCATTGTTGAGCACCCTTTGGGTTCGGCCGGTCAACCAATTACAAATCCATGTAACAGTTGCCTTGTCTAGCCCACATTTTAGAAGCTTGTTTGTAAGATGTCATGGGGAACCTTCACAAAGACCTTACTGAAATCAAGATATACTATATCCACAGCATTCCCTTCATCTACCAAGCTGGTAATTTTATTTAAAAAAGAGATCAGATTTGTTTGGCATGACTTGTTTCTCTGAAACCCATGTTGACATTTTGTAATTATGGAATTGCCTTCTAGATGTTCACAAACTCTCTGTTTAATGATCTGCTCTAGAACCTTTCATGGTACTGATGTCAGACTAACTCAATGATAATTGTTGGGATCCTCTTTTTTTTCCATTTTTGAAGATGGGGACAATGTTTGCCCTTATCCAGTCTGCTGGGACTTCTCCTGTTCTCCAGGTGTTCTGAAAGATTATTGCTAATGGCTTCAATATTACATTTGCCATTTCTTTTAATAGCCTTGGATGTAGTTCATCTGGTCCTGGAGATTTGGGGGCTCGACAGACAGGCAGAAACGGGCGGTGAGGCATCGCCTTTTTCTGCCCTGGAAGTAGGCCATGGCAACCACACAGCACGTCCTGCGCATGGCAGAAAAATAAGCCCCCCAAAGGGGCTTCTTTTTTCACCACAGAACAGATGCAATTGGCGTGCTTGTGTACCATGCCATTTGGGCACTGATTGTGGCAGATGTCATCATTGTGCACCCCATGTAAATGGCAGTGTGCCAAGAGGGCACCCGTGGCATGCAGTAGGGCTTGAGAGCGTGTGGATGCTCCACTTTCCTGAGCCCTACTTTCGGCCCCAGATAGGTGCTAAGCGCCAATCTGTTACTGGGCTTTATATTCATGTAAATTAACCAGATATTCCTTTAGTATCTCTTTACTCATTCTGTGCTGAAATTCCCCTGTTCTGTCCTCTGCTCCATTTTCCTCAGTTGAGCAACCTTAGCCTTTTCTGAAAAGACTGAAGCAAAGAAGGTGTTGAGTAATTCTGCCTTTTCTCTGTCCCCTGTTAGCATTTTACCATCTTCTCCACACAGTGGACCTACCATTTTCTTCTTCCTTTTGCTGCAAACATACCCCCCAAATCCCCCTTTTATTGTTCTTAACCTCTCTAGCAAGCCTGAATTCATTCTGTGCTTTAGCTTTTCTGATTTTACCCCTACACATGCTTGCTATTTGGTTGAATTCCATTTTGATTATTTCCCCCCTTTTTCCTTCTCTGATACATATTCCATTTAAAACACCTCCCATTTTTGTCCCATTTAAACACCTCCCCTTTTTCTTCTTCCTTGGAACCATTTTAAATTGTGCCTTCAGTATCTCCCTTTTGAGAAGCTCTCATCCATCTTGAACTCACTTCTCTTTTAGTAATCCTGACCATGGGATCACTCCCAGTATTTCTCTAAGTTTATTAAAATCAATTTTCCTAAAGTCTAGAATGTGTGTCTGACTATGCTACAAAAATAATGGCTCTACCAGAAGCAACAACAGTTCCTATTGTCTTCATAATACATGGTATCATGCCTTAAGAAAAGCACTGTGCAGGTGGTTAAACCGTATAGAAATGAAGATATGTATGGGGAAAGTGAAATCACACCTGTTAGCTCTACCATTTACTTTGTAGCAGTTCAATATTGGGAAAGGGTTTTTTTTTTTTTTTTTTCAGCCTGACAATGCTTCAGTCCTACAAAATGAAGACTATACCTAAATCATAGTAAGTGGATGCCATGTTTCACTGCATATCACATTATAGCTTAAAAATGGGTTGGGTGGATGAGTAGCAAAAAAGGAGCTAATAGCTGAAGAGTGCTTTGTAAGCTTGGTGGACAAAGGTCCAAAGTGGCAAAAATTATTTGCTATTTTACCCATGGAATAAAGAGACCAGACACAAATGTATGGGTTAAAACAGGGCCATTTATTGACCTATTTAATGATTTCTTAACGGAACTGCCACTAATATCAAAATCAAACAGATGTGGGAGACAGGGAAAGCTGCATACCGGTGTCTTACCACAGACTACTTTTGCAGCTTATTAAGGATGATAACACCTGGGCCCTCAACAACAGTCCATAAATTGGGTTGCCGTTGGACAGCCCGCATAAGGAAGCCCAGCAAGAAGTCCCCCTTCCCAATCTGCAAAGATTAAAGTCAGGGTATACCTTCAAGCCAGACCCAAGGTCCATTTCTTTCAGCCACCCCCCAGGTCGCAAGGCCCGTAGGGATGTTTCAAGAAATTTTCCTAACACCCAGTGGGGTGTCCAAGGTGCTCGCTGAGATCAAATTCAAAGAATTTATGCCAACTATTATTGATTGAATCCAATTAGAATTAAAATTATTTTAAACCAGATTGACTATCATGAAGACTCCACCCAAGCCAATTTCCACATGCTGATGGTAACAGTATGGGGTAGGCGAAAAACCCGTGGAAAAAGGAAAAAATTCCTACCTGGCCTCTATGTGGCCAAGCAAGCTTCATACTATCCCAGGGCGGGTGAATGGGTCGCACAATTGCTCCAGAATGAAGAGGAACTGGGGACGATATGACCAAACAGCCTAGCCACACCCCCAGAACCCAAGTTGCCATGGCAACAGTGCCATGGCAAATTAAGTCCTAGTCTCTGCCCATGGGAGGCCTAGCAAACAGCCAATCCCAGCTCCACAACCTCCGGTGTGGGAGGGGGTGGGATCGCCATTCCATCCCTAGTTAATTGTCACAGAGTGAGCCTGAGAGAAGTCATCAAGATACATTAAGCATGGACCACCTTTGCTCACAGCATGTCATTAAAATAATCATTTTAAAAAATGAAGCCTAATAAGTAAAAAAGATATATCTGCTTGGCAATTAAATTTTCCAGGTTCTTCACTGAAAAGGAAACAACAAACTTATTCCAGCTTTATTTTTAATTGCTAAAAAAGCACTGATATTAACATCATATGGCAACTATAGTATAATTAAAGGGTTTCAAGCTTTACTTTGAACAGGGAATCAACTATAGTATAATAATGGGTTTTCAAACTCTACTTTGAACAGGGAAAAAACAAACAAGCAAAAAAACCTCGTATCTTTCCCAGCCTTGTTTTTAACACTTTTGCAAGCAGTCATTTGAATACATGGGAGTTGTAGTCAAACTGGAGAAATATTTTCAAACACAAGGAAAGTTCTCTAAACTCTTCTTAAAGGGTTGCTTTCATTAACCAGTGCCCTCACTAGCCATGTTCTTTCTTTCTTTCTTTCTTTCTTTCTTTCTTTCTTTCTTTCTTTCTTTTTACAGCCCTTAACTCACAAATAGTCATCAAAATATTTATACTGATTATTATCAGTGTAATTATTTTAGTGTAATTACTATATCAATATGCTACATATTCCTCACATATTTAGGGGAATGAATAGTTGTAGTGATGATGATGATGATGATGATGATGATCGTATCAACAGGTATCATCTCAGAATCTGCTTCATGTCATTTTGGAGGTATGCTGTTTAAATGACACACACATCTTAAGAGGCCAGAAGCTGTGCCAAAGCTGTGCTCTAGTCCTTAGGACTGGAGCATGGCTTTGACACAGCTTCCATTCTCTTAGGACACATGCATCATTTAAACAGCATACCTCCAAAGTGACCCGAAGCAACTTTATTTTGGCCTGTCTGTTTGAGTCCTTAGATACAGAATGCCAGTCATGGTTTCAACATTCATTCATTCATTCATTCATTCATTCATTCATTTTTGCCACGGAGAAGAAGAAATGCATGTAACTAAGAGAAGTGTGGAAAGAAGGAGAAAGAGAAAGGGAAAAGAGAAAGAGTTAAGGAATAAAGTAGAAATTGAATGTGGTCAGGAGCATTGGGGAGTACACAGAAGTGGGGGGAAGATGAGAGGGGAGAGGGTGAACAAAGGAGGGAGGAAACGTGGAGAGAGGGAGGAAAAAAAAAACAGACAGAGAGAAAAGAGAAGGAGATGGAGATTAGCCAGCAGCTGTGGGTGGGTTGGGAAGAAGAAGAAATATAAGAAAGAGAGGAGGAGAGAGAAAGGATGGTGCAGATGTTTGCCTAGGAATGAGAAAGGGAAGAAGAGAGAGAGTATGGGAAAGAGAAAGTGGTCAAATCAAAATTTAAAAGAGAAAAGATTTAAGTCCTTAAGAAGAGCTGAAGAAATAAGATATTTGTACCAGGATTCCCCCCCCCCCAATAATCGGGCAAACCACATGTTCCTCGGATGAAAGGAAATGAACTGTAGATTCAAACACGTATGGAGGAGTGAGAAAACTGAAAAGAGAAGTGGGAATGTTACCAAAATGTAAAAAAAGGCACATAGCATCAATCCTACAGTACTGGTGAGGGAATAACCCATGCCATGGCCTTTCACTACCAATAACATATTTACAAACTCCTTAGGCAGCAAATTCTGAGATAGCAGAGTATTTATCTGCTCTGCTTACTATTTCCTATTGAAACCTGTTGCCAACCATGATTTTAGAAGCTTTAAGAAGGGGAGAAGGAAAGGAGGAGGCAGCCAATAAGATGCTACCTGAAATATCTTCAGCATCTATTGCAAAGCAAGCTGTTGTGATAGAACCAACAATATATTTAAAAAAGCAGGGCAGCATTCTTGCCACAAGATTCCTCTCTTCAGTCTGAAACATGGAAAGCTATTTGCAAATCAGTTGCCAAATAAACATCATTATTAGAAAAGTCTAATTAAGTGGGAGTTTCACTGCATAAACACAGTTTATACACCCCTTCTCTTTGTCAGTATAGAAGATCTTAAGCTAGATGGCTAATGGTCTGATTTGTGGTACACCAACTTTCCATGTTCCTATGTTCATAAGTACTATAACTACTAGCGTCCCTTCAATTCTTGGCTTTCCAGAGGTGGATTTGCTGGGACTGTGGCAAAAAGAGAAAGAATTAAATTTCCCACAGACATCTTCAAAAGGCAACTTAATATTTTATGTGGTTTCTCTTTGCATAATGAAAAATGTGTACCTTAATTGCACTCACACAATTAATGCCATGTCTTATTTGGCCTTTGTTTTTCATTAGTGCCTTGTATCCTTCTGCAGCATGTTAGGCAGTACATTTACTCCATGGAATGTAAGAAACAAACTAGTATATTTCTATAAATCTGTTAAGATGAAGTACTTAATTTTTTTAGCCCAAATTAAACTGAAATAACTGGCAAACTGTCCCCAATTTGACTTTGGAATCATGATCATTGACAGGGATTACTGAACTGTTGATTCAGAAGTGGTCTGCCAATTTTTTTTATTTTATTTTTTTTGGTATTCTAATTTTTAAAGTAATAAATGTGAAAAGGTGCTTGTCAGATGTATAATCTGAATTGCTATAAAAAAAGCAAGGATTTTACATGACTTCCAATTTTCAACAATAAAAATAATCCAGATGTTACATGTACTTTCTAATTTGCTCTTCATGAGTAATGATGTGGCAGAAGAAGCTACCAAAATATGTGATGTACAAGTGACAAAATTAGTTTTTATTTGCAGAAATATCTCATCAGTTGCTTTCTCATGTTATTGAACTGGCACTGTAATAAAGAAAATAGTATTATCAAGTGTTTGTGATGGTTTCTGAGATAGCTGCTTAGATACTGTAGATTTATAAACT
Source organism: Sceloporus undulatus (assembly GCF_019175285.1). Classification (NCBI taxonomy): domain Eukaryota; kingdom Metazoa; phylum Chordata; class Lepidosauria; order Squamata; family Phrynosomatidae; genus Sceloporus; species Sceloporus undulatus. Next base: position 1,169,987 of record NW_024802935.1, on the reverse strand, counting down.
ACCAATTTTGAATGAATCATCTGAAATGTTCACAGTACACACTTGGGTGTAATATTTTATTAGAGATGGCAGACAGAAATAATCAGAATTCAATGGAAAATAATTGAAAGTGATAGCCATACATTATAAGATTCCCTGTAAGAATTTATTAGAGATGTTAACTAAATTTGTCCAATCTGAACTTCTTCCTGGTGTGTGTGTATGTGTGTATGCGCATTATCTCATATTTTCCACAAAGTAGTACAAAGATATGAGTCCTGGTCTGTCATTCATCCATTTCCCCCATTTTTCCACTTTGTTCAGACTACTATGGACATGCACTTAGTGGTAGAATGTGGTCTGATTGTAATTTTTGTCTTTGCTTTAAAGGAGGAATGGGCAACATTTGACCCTTTCACAGTCGGCCTTTGCCCCTATATTAAAAGCCCTAAGCAAAGAATCTAGGCTGCTTTCATACTACACAGTTCTAGAATAATGAGTCTACTTTTAAGTGTCATTGGAGAATCCTGTGAGTCCTTGGGTTTGTAGCATTGTGAGGCAGCATAGCACTTTAGCTGAGATTGCTAAATATTTCCCTCTAGATTAGGAATCCCAATATTCTGTAGAATGCTGCCATGACACTTAAAGTAGATACATAGTGCTATAAGTGTATAGTTTGAAATGGCTACTGTTCAGAACTCTAACAAGAACAATTGACTACTATTTTGGCTTCCACTGAGAAGGTTGAGAAAGAAGGAAGGACAGAGAGGGGAGAAGGTGTCAATGAACCGAGAAAGCAGTGTTTCCAACTAATTTTGGATTTCCCTCTGTTTAATGTCAGTATATGACCAATAGCAGATTATCACCAAAGGAAATTAGTATTTGACAGGAAAACAAACAAACTACAAACCTCAGGATTCCATAACATGAATCCATGAAAATTAAAGGAGAATCAAGCAGTATTATTTCTTTAATGCAGATTCACCTTAAAATTACTTTTTCGTTTCTCCTTTCAAGAAGTATCAGAATGCTACAAGCTATTGGTTTGTGAAACAAAATGATACTTTCCTCCATTCATCTCCTTATTTGTCTTAACACCTATCATAAGGCAGCAGCTCAAGGCAATACTTGAACCATATGAAATTCCATCCCTGCCATTTAATTAATGAGTCACAGGCCTATAACTATGGAAGTAACATATAACTGCTGCAAGAGAAATGAAGTTATCCCTTATTTAGTCACCTTAGAAGTGGCATCACTGGGGAGTGCAGGAGGTGCAGATCACACCAGGTGACATTCTAAGGGGAGTAACAACACAGTACTTCAAATACCTACCTTTTGGCAGAAATGAGCTGTGGCTCATCCAGAGAAGCCAATCAGGTGCTTTCCTTTAAAATGCTTTTAAAGCATTTTAAACCTCAGTGGTGAAGCTCAGTGGAAAGAGAAAAGAGAGATCCCAGAATTTTTTAAAATTAAAGTTTAAAAAATTGAAAATTTTAAATTGATCTTTTAAAAAATATTCTTTTTAAATTTTATTTTAAAAATAACATTTCAACCAAATATTCACTATGTGTATGTAAATACATTTAAGTTCTGTGCATGATATTGTAATTTGAAGGTATAATTTTAATTTTGCTAGTTGTTTATGTCACAACTATTAGTATTATATTCAGTGATATATGGGCAATTACGATTTACGAGTAACATTAGTGCAAAAAAAACATTACTAAGGATTTTGTATAGTGTGAAATGGGAGAAAGTCAATGGGGCGGGAGGTGACACCATGAGTTACCGCATCAGCTGACACCAACCCTAGTAACACCACTACACCTTGGTTATATCTGTGGTACTGAAAAATATTTAACAGCAAGCAAGTAATTAGTTGTAACAGATAACTTTTCCCCCAGCGTTGTCTTAGTTGTCTATAAGGAGAGCAACAGAGAGCCAGCATGATGTATTGGTTTAGGACTCTGGAAAACTGGTGTTCAAAGCCATGCTCATCCAGAGAAGCCAACTAGGTGACCTTGGGCAGATTTACACTCTCTCAGCCTTACAAAAAAGTAATGGCAAACTTTTAGCCTTCTCTGTCAGAAAGCTCCAGTACCACAACAAACTATGATTCCCAGAATTCCATAGCACTGAGCCATGATAGTTAAAATACAGTGGTGCCTCGGGTTACGAAATTAATTCGTTCCGCGGCCGCTTTCGTAACCCGAAAAGCCTTCGTAAGCCGAATTGCCATAGGCGCTAATGGGGAAAAGCCGCGATTCCGTGCGAAAAAGCCGAAAAAAGCACCAAAAGTTTTTTCGTAACCCGAAAAAACATTCGTAACCCGAAACAATAATTCCCTATGGGATTTTTTCGTATCCCGAAAATTTCGTAACCTGGGTATTTCGTATCCCGAGGTACCACTGTAGTGTCAAATGAGATTATTTCTGCAGTGCAGATGCAGCCAAAGACTGCTTGAGATTTATGTTGAAATGGAAATTTGTTTGAATGGAGTGATGTGTAAATTTAATTGATTTCCCCCTTTCCAAATTTGATTTATTTCAAATATTTGTATGCTGTTCTTCAGGAACAACATCTTCTCAAATTAGAGATATAAATCTTCACTATGTTTTTTTAATTAATAATTTTAACTTTACTATTTACACAGTACAGAATACAAATTATATGGTCTATAATTCATAATATGTTTTTCCTCATGCCCGTCACCCACAAACAGACACTCAGGAGAAATACATTTCATTTATATTAACAGTTATTTTCAGAGATATACTTCATACCCCATTTCATCTTCCACTTTCATAATCACAATTTCCCATTCATATCTCTATGATTCTTTATAGCTTTCTCCAGTATATTTAAGTCTTCTTTCCCTAAGAAAATCAAATAATATGTATTCTTTTGTATATTTAAACAAATAAGATTTATTCCAATTAAATTTATTTTTTCATCCAAAAGTAATCATTGCATGGTTAGCTTTTAAAATTTGTTTTGTTACATATCTTTGATTATTATCCAATCCTAATTCTCCTAAATTAAGAGTTAAACTTTTGCTTTGCTTAGTTGTATCTCTATCACTATTATTATATTTATCTGTTCCTTAATTTCTGTCCAAAACTCTTGAATTAATGGGCATTCCCACTACATATGTATATAAATCCTCTTAGCTCCACATCCATGCCAACATTTTGATTGGAATCTAACATTTATAATTGCTAATTGATGCAGCATCCCACACCATTTTACAATCATTTTCATTTGTTATTCTTTTACATTTGTATTTTTAATTTTAATAGTTTGTTGTAGCCAAATTTTAATTTTGTCTGTATCAGACAATAAATCTTTTCCCAGTTCATTGTCAGTCCCCCTACCATTCTAAATTGGTTGTTAAAATAAACTTATAAATTTTCCCTATTAATCTTTTCCAAATTGAATAATTATGTTTGCAGTATTCTTCTCACTGTGAGAAAATCTTTGAAAACTACATAGTTTTCAAAGGCTACTTATTCTGTGGAATATTCACATTTTTTACACAAGAAACAGAAACTGTCTGCATGGAAAACATTTCTGCACAGAAAATGTTCTTTTTTATTAACATGACCCATATGCAATTTTACATAGAATAAATCCCCAATCACAACATTTTCTGCACAGAAATATTTCTACATCAAAATACTGTTTGCTACACAGAAAATGCTGTTTCTTGTCTAGACAATGCTATGTTGTACTCAAAACAACCTTGTGCAATTTTTGTGTGGAATAAGTCCCAAACTGGAAAGATTCTTATCAATGCAGGATTCTTTTCATCGGTGTTTCTCAACACTCAAAAAACATGTTTCCCAACAATTTTCCAAATATTTTTGAATATACTTTCCATCTCTTTCACAAATAGATGTGCAATAATAATGCAGCAACAATAGAAACAATTTTCACTTAACCCCAGAATGAAAGCAATATTGGCACCAATCAGGTCTTCCAGGGAGGGTGTTCCATAACTGGGGTACAGAGAAAAACCTGTATCTTTCCACACCACATTGCCCTGACTGATGTGAAACAGAGCATGGCCTTTCCAGCAGATCATAAACCTCAGACACACATGTATTTGAAGAGCTACTCCTTCACCTGTTGAGGACCCAATAAGGAAATTAGTACTAGTGTATACTTTTTTAAAATTTGGTTGAAGCATTTGTGGACCACTTCTTGGTCCACTTGAGTGATTTAAAAATGCACAAATAAAAATAAAAACAAACTGAAATGACTTTTAAAATAGTTTTAAAACTACAGACCATTAAAGGTGCCAGAACAGCTATTACTGGTTTGAAGAACCTGTTTATAAGGTCATCCAAAATAATAAAGTTTTATGTGCCTGCTGGAAGCTCACAAGGAATCAAGCTGGTCTCCTTAGAGACAGAGATACACAGATGTTATTGTTGTTGCTAATATATTGGTACCAGCAATGGTAGAAGAAGCAGCAGCAGCATTGAATCTGATACCTCTCAATGACAGATATCAAAAGATACGTGTGTACCTTTATTAATAACTTCACAGGCCACAAATTGGATACCTCAGTTTGTACCAAATCATCTGAGGAAGTAAGTCATGGTACCAACTTATATTTTTCAGTTAATCCCAAAGGTGCTGCAAGATCTATTTGGTTACTTATTTTTCAGACTAAGGAGTGAAACAGACAGGCATAAAAAGCCAGCTTCCAGCTGGCTTGGAAGCATGGCATACAGACAGTGCACCCACCCAAGACATTTGAAAGCTGGCTTCAAGCCGCACAGCTGCCCAGATGTGGGCTGGCTTCTGGGCGCTGTGGTGGAGTGGCATTTACACACAGCATGCTACTGGAACGGCTTAAGGCCGCCATAGGCTGCAGTGGGTGGGTAAAGCCACCCTTTGCTGGCCCAAAAAGGAGCAGTTCTTTGCCCCTCCTTTTCCAGCTAGCTTCAAGGCAGATTGGGAGTGCAGCGTGTGGTTGCTGTGGCCCCAATCCACTTTAGGAAGGGATGGCTTGAAGCTGCTCCTTTGGGGTGGTCTGTTTTGCCCCTCACACAGCTATGTCTCTGGATATATGAAGTTATTGTATATTTATTTTCTCTCCTTATTACCACTTGAAGTCTGCTTGAAAACACTTCAGGTTCATGGAGTATTTTGTGTGTGTTGATGTGTCATCAAGATGTGCTCCCACTATATGTTCTTTACCCACCACAACCAGACATTCCCCATTAGGCATGACATGGATCTCTATGTAGGGAGGAGCCACACACAAGCCTTGATGTTGCAGCCATATTCTTTCTTAGCTTTATTAAATTTTTGCAGTAACATTGTCAATGAATTGCAGAATGCTTGCAGTCCATTTTAGGAATGTCTAATGGAGTGGAAATATAAACTGTAGAAGCTACATTCACACTGGGTGAGAAGAGGAACAAAAATAATTAACCTCATTTTATGTACAGCTTTTGAATACAAGACACTGTAGGACAAAATTTTAAATGAACTGGGATCTGCAACCCAGTTATTTCAAATAACTTGGATTTAATCCAAATTAGCTCCTGTAACGTGCATGAGAATTACTTTAATTCAAAGTTCTTCATTTTACTTGGATTGTGAATTAGGATGTATGCGAGCAGGAATAATTTCTCTTCAGCTATGCTTGGACTGGAGCCACTAAGCAAGAATTTAGATGTCTAATTTCAAAGGCCAAATTGTCACTTGAGTGCCTCATTTCAACAGAAAGATAATGTGAGACAGGAGACTAACAATGAAGGCTGTGAAATGTAATTGAGTCTAGAGGCAAAAATTAATTACCTAGCTTGGAACTGAACCAAGGCATCAGTGATTAATACTCCACTCATATGGGAACCACTATTAAGATCTTCAGTAACTACACCACATCAACAGAAACCATAGCCAAAGAACTGGGAGATTTATTTAATATTTCCCTCATGTGGGAATTAAAACTCTAATCGTATTTCAGCACAAGCATGAACAACTTGTGATTTTCTAGATATTACTGGACTTATTCATTGTACCACAAGGAAGAGTGAGGTGACTGTTTTAATTCAAAGATATAGCTGTGTTAGTCTGTAGAATCAGTATGTGGAGAAAATCAGAGGCTTTACAGACTGGCATTTTGTGCCTGCCTGTAGGTGGAGCCACAGTGCAGCGTCCACATGCTGGATGCTGTGGCTCTGCCCCCTTTGCACCATGTCACCGCACACCCTTCCAGACAGCACATAGCATCATGATGCAGTCCTGGCACTGCAGATCCCAGTATATCTAGTTGCATCTAGATGATAGAGTGCCAAAAGGATGTCCAAAAGCCATGCCGTTCGCAAGTTCTTTTTGCACTGGGTTGGGGGTGTAGCATGTGGTTACCGCATCCCTAACCCAGTACTTCTAGGGGTGGCAAACCGCCATCCCTTATGGGCTGTCTGTAAAGCTCCTCAGTATGTAGAAATGTGGTGGTGACTGTTTTAAGTTACAGATGTAACTTCCCTGTTGCCCTTTCTGGACACCCCACCTCTCTAATGGGAGAAGCCACATTTTAAGGCATCCCCACTACAATTAGCCTGCTGCTTTGTATGTGGTGGAAGACAGAATGTCATTCCCCTTTTGAAATAAGATTCAGTTGCCAGTCCACTTGGCTTTTAAATGTGCAATGCAGAGGAGGTGGCAGATTGTTGTTTGCCTCAGACAGCAAACTATCTTGGTCTGGCTTTCACTGAACTTCCCATCAACTTCTCCTCAATTGCCATTTGTGGGATCCACTGTCCAAAAACATCTGGAGGGCCACAAATTACCAAGTACTCTTTCAGAATATGTTGGCCATCAACATAGTTCTCTTAGGAAGCTGAACTGTTTGATAGCTAAATGCATAATTAAGGGTGATGTGATATGATGACTGGCACCCTTTGTGTGACAGCAAAGTTTGAGCTGTGCCAGTTGTATCATCTAAACAGTTCAAGTACAACCAGTTCATTTATAAAGCAGATAATGAATATCCCAAATATAATATCCAGCAGTCCTATTTTGCTCCTTCTTCTTATCATGAATGCTTTGAAGATCCATGATTACTTTAGTGTAGCTAGTGCTTCTGCCAATATGGAAGGCACTTAATTCCCATTTATTATTGTGTTCATACTTGCCGGGTCTAATTGGTCACCTTTTGACACCAAATTGCCAAATATTCAATCAGGCCAGCTCTCAGACAGCAAATATGCAGTCAAATATACAGCAGATCAATTCGCAAACTTTTATGAGCTTGGTAGCTGGCATAGCATTCAAAATCCCAGCATTTCCTCTGTGTCATAATTAGGCAGCTAAGAAGGAAAATAGTTTCCGCCCTTACTGGAACTTAAATCCCTGCCCAATTATGCTTACAGAAGGTCCATTGAAATGCATGGGACTTAAATTTGTCATGACCAACTTAAGTCCTGTTAACATCAATGGATCTATGTTAAATATCACTATCTTTATTAAGCATGACTAATGATTTCTAAACCATCTTTCTGCTTAATTATTGCAAGATATTTAGGATACATACTGGCTTGGCAACTACTTCACCAGCTACCACCAATTATGTAGAAACCACTATTACGATTTCATTAGCTGCCACCAATTATGTGTCGGGGTGACTACATGTCACTGCCAGATCTCTTAAACCCCTTTACATTGTGTGCCACCTCAAACTCAGATCTCTGACACATGACTACCACACTAAAGCTTTCTTCAACTGCCAGCACACTTGGACTTTTGTGACATGGCAGTGGCGAGACTTTTTCTCAGGATCTTATGATGATTCCTTCCTTATCTGATCCCATTGCTGCTATCAATATGTGACATGGCACAGCCTGCCTCACTACTTTTCTCAGATGCTAGCACAATGGAGTTTTAAAATCCTAGCAGCTTGGAACCAATTGTCAATTGATAACTACACAATCATTATCTAAAGTCCTAAATAATAAAAGACCATTACCTTTACAAGTAAAGTTGAATACAGTATCTTTCTTATAGGATGTTATTCAAGCTTTATTTTAATAATTTCTTTCACTTGACTTCATAAACATCCCCTTATATTTTCCCACAGAACCTTTATCTAGACCTTGTATCTCTTTTTTTTAATTAAAATTTATCAATACATTCTAAAACAAAACATGACAACAAACAGTACACCAAAACAACAATAAATAAAGACAGTAACCAAGATAAGGCCCTGAAAATTATAGATAAAAGATGTATTCAGGGATCCTGAAAGATGTCTTTCCATTAAAATTTAGTTAAAATTGGGGGATGTTTAGAGATTAAATCTTGCTGGATGTATTCAATAAATGGTTGCCAAATCTTATGAAAGCTCAATCCAGAGTGTAAGCCTCTCACTCTCTTGTTATTATCTGCCATTTTTCCATTAACCACAGGTCCCAGAGTCTAGTCCACCATCTTGCAATATTCAGCTTTCTAGTTTTCCAGTTCTTGGCTACCTCAAGACTGGCAACAGCCAGAAGCAAACTAATAAGTTCTTTATGCTGCAGGGCTTTATTTTCATTCATAAAAATGGAGGAGCAGGTGTGGTGATAATTGTATAGTTTGTTTAGTGATCTTGGAGATCAGTTGTAAAATGTCTGTCCAGTACTCATACACTAAGGGTCAATCCAGCCACATATGTACAAAGGTTCCCCTATATTCACAACCCCTCCAGCATTGTACCTCTTGCATCTTTTAACCCTTCTTGTTATCTGTTACACGAACAGCTACTATAACTGAGGCCCAGTACATAGCTTTAAAGAATGACTTGACGCAGCCTGTTTCCCTCTGGAGGGATGCCGCATCCACCAAACCATGCAGTGTCCCTCCAATGGCACACTTGTGATGTAAGTGACACACAGCAATGGATATAAGCTGCGCATCGCTTACGTCAAGATGGTGGCATCCATTTGGACAGGATGCTGGCATCATGCCGCTGGCATGCCATGCTAGGGTTGGGGACCGTGTGGTTGGTGTGCGGTCCCTAACCCTAGTATCGCTGGCAGCACGCCACTTCAGAACCATCTGTCCAGGGCCTGAATTTCCTAATATTTTATTCATTTATTCTCCAGATGCGTATAATAATCTCCACGGCCTCCTAGCAATATATATATCCTTCAGGATATTAACTTCCCTGGTCCCTAATTTGGGTAACAAAGGTGGGGTACAGTCCAGCCAAAAAGGGCGGTCTGCCCGCACCTTGTTTTGCTGCTCGAGGAAGCTGCATCGGACAAACTGTGTGGCTTCCTCGTGCTGCAAAAAGAACCCGCAAAAAGGGTTCTTTATGTGGTGCCATTGTGATGTTGCAGTGAATCAATGGCGCACTCGCAACATCACAATGGCATCACAACATGCAGATGCTAAGCAATTTTAGGCTGTATCAATAAAAGTATAGTGTCTAGATCAAGAGAAGTAATAGTGCCACTATATTCTGCTTTGGTCAGGCCCCACCTGGAATATTGTGTCCAGTTCTGGGCACCACAATTCAAAAAGGACATTGAGAAACTGGAAAGTGTCCAAAGGAGGGCAACTAAAATGGTGAAGGGTCTGGAAACCATGTCCTATGAGGAATGACTTAGGTAGCTGGGGATGTTTAGCCTGGAGAAAAGAAGGTTAAGAGGTGATATGATAGCCCTGTTTAAATATTTGAAGGGATGTCTTATTGAGGATGGAGCAAGCTTATTTTCTGTAGCTCCCGAGAACAGGACCTGGAGCAACGGATGCAAGCTCCAGGAAAAGAGATTCCACCTCAACATTAGGAGGAACTTCCTGACAATAAGGGCTGTTCTACAGTGGAACACACTCCCTCAGAGTATAGTGGAGTCTCCTTCCTTGGAGGTCTTTAAACAGAGGCTGGATGGCCATCTGTCAGGGATGCTTTGATTGGGATTTCCTGCATGGCAGGGGGTTGGACTGGATGGCCCTTGTGGTCTCTTCCAACTCTACAATTCGATGATTCAATGATTCTATGATAAGCTTCCATTGCGTCAAAATGGCGACGCCCATCTGTACAGGGCACCGCCATTTTGACATACGGAATACATGCTAGGGGCATGGGGCATCTGTAGGCGATGCCCCAAGGCAACCCTAGCACGTATTCCTTACATGCTAAAAGGCCCATCTGTACTGGGCCTATGTCCCTTTTAACTGCACCCCAGAGCAGTCTCCCTCAGCCTTCTCGGCTGCTATCCCCTCAGGGTACAGTGGCACACTCCTCTAACACATGGCTCTGTCTCTCTATTTATACCAGTTTCTGGAAGCAGCCCCCACCATTTCTAGCTTCACTTCCATTGGCTGTTCTCAATATTCTAAAAGTCTGTGTTCTCCACACACGCATAGAAATGTAATCCCTCTTCAAATAGACATGGCTGAACTACTTCCTAAAGTAATTTTTTAAAACATTAAAATAAATGAGATTTAACCATGTAATGTCTAATATAACTTCAATCAGCCTCCACTGATTTATGTTAACTATGGTTTTCTTTGGTTTTAATCCTGTTTATGTACACGTATTGCAAGATTTTTAGGATACATAAGTGGAAACACAACCCCTCTTTAAAGAAACATGGCTGAACTACTTTCTAAAGTGAAATTTTTAAAAGTGTCTTCATAGCTATAGCAGCTAAAACAAATAATCTTCCCTTGTTGGCAGATCAAAGCTACCTGTTTCCTTTTATAAAGCTTTGAATTCAGACTTGAAAGTAGTATATGAAGAATTTGAAGTTTACTGCTCATATTTGATTTTAGCTCTACTTCTGATATACTTCAGAATAAATCTTGACTAAGATTCTCATCATATTATGTTCTTTTCCAGGACTCAGCTCAGGAAACAGGAGACCAAGATGGGATGCAAATGAAATTGTCTAAGAATTATGAGATATCCATTCATTCAAAAACTCTAGACAGCCTCTCCCAGCAGTTTCATGTATATGTTCAATTGCATTGGGAACAAAACTGAGTCCTGAAGAACTACAAAGGTCCGTGGCCATGGGGTCAAGCATGAGTCCTGCAGCAGCACTTCTGTGTTCATCTCTCCAGGAAGGGACAAAGCCACTGTAAAACAGTGGCCCAATTCCCCTCCCAGTGAGGTAGCCCTGAAGGATATCATAGTTGATGGATCTTAAAAGCTGCCAAGAGATCTATCAGAACCAACAGGGAAACACTTCCCTTGTCTATCACCCAGTGAAGGCAATAAACCAAGGAGACAAAACCACCTCTGTTCCATGATCATGCCTGAAACCAAAGTAAAATGGATCTAGATAGTCCATCTCATCCAGAAACCCCTGGAATTGGAAGAGCACCACATGTTCAAGAACCTTGCCCCAAAATGGAATGTTAGAGACTGGCTGGTAATCATCCTGACTGGTGGGCTCCAAGTAGGGCTTTTTAAATAAGTGTTTTATAGCAACTTCCTTCAGGCAAGTTGGAACTCTGTCTTGTTTTAGCATGGCACAGCTCCTACCTTTACCTACTCAGCCAGCCCCCCTCTATCTTTTAACAAAATTAATCCAGTAAGGACACTCCCACTAACAATGATAGCTTCATCCTACAGAATTCTGAGATATGTAGTTTGGTGACATACTTAGAATTCTTTCCTTAAAAACTATTGATTTGTTAAGGAAGAGCACAAAACCTTTCTGGCAGGTAACTCTAAATATCTTACCAAATCCCATAGTCCTATATGATGGAAGTACAGCATTTAAACAGGTATCAGACTATTATAACCACACACTGGGAGAGATATAGCATTTGTAAGAATATATGGTTAGAACATTTTACTGATGCCATCACTGAATTTATGAATAACAGTTTGATTTTATATATTTTTTTAAAATGTGAAACTATTGTTTGCTTCTCATTCCTAGGCAGTCCCAGATGCAACCTGAGGCCATTTCATCAATTCTTACAACCAAATTTGAATGCTTGTAGCTCCAGTGTGAATTTTAATTCACTTCTGACAATGGGAAAACAGTTGTATCTATTTTTTACTTTTAGGGACTGAGTTGGAACCCAGTTGGCTCCAAATGAGTCCAAGTCAAAATGGGACATTTTTCACAAAGCTAAACCCAGGACCCATACAAATCATGAAATAGTTTAGGGTAGGTTAAAATTATAAATTAGCACCAATTTATTCAACAACAGCAAGTTACCACCCACTATGTATTTCCTGGAGTCCCCAAAACCAGTAATAAATCTTCACTAGCTGTAAAAGAACAACTGGGGAATACATTTGCAATTGTCTTTGACATTATGAAATAATTTCATAGAGGTGTTTAGGACAAAAAGCTACATGACTTATCATTCAGGAGGTAAAAATAATAATAAACCATCACTGCAAGATGGAATTGTAAGAATAATGAGATAAATGGATAATATAATCCACTGCCCTGACATTAAATAAATGCAGATTTGTCATGCCATATGTTATGGAACCATCTCACTATGAAATGAGTTATTACCTGCATGATTCATCCACAATCAATCCCCAATCTGATAGCAGGGTAGGGAGCATAAAACCAAACAGGTTCCCAAGTAACAAACAATTCAACAGCTATTGAAGAAAAATAAATGACTGCCTCTGTGAGAGAATGTTGATCTGATTGATTTATATTTTGTCTTTTATCTATGAAGGTGGCATAAAAAAGAATGTTCCAGCTGAAAAGTTACATCACTCCCATGTTGCTTTTACACCATTGTTCTTTTGTGTATACTAACCAGAGTATAGTTAAACATTGATCTGGGTACCTAGAGGCTGAAATAGTGTTGTTTCCATGCTGACCCATAGATTGTGTGTTATCATGTGTTGAACAATGATTTCAGAATACATGTGAACCCCATTCAGACATTCTGTTACCCAATTTAAATGTTTCTAAATATGTTTCCAGTGTTTGCAACCATCTCTGAAGACCCTCCATAACCAGAGGATGTTCTTCTGTTCAGACCATCACTTTCTACATGTGGACAGTAAAAGGGTCTGTCCACATGTGAAGGTATAGTGCACTTATCACCTTATCTGTTCATTTAAACTAAGCAGTAGAACACCTGAATAGAACTACACCCACCCCTTTCCCCGAAAGATCGGGGCCTGAGCTGCCACAGCAGCAGCCCTGGAGGCCCCAATCCGTTGCTTCTCCAGGCCTCGGGGAAGTGGCAAAACGCTGCTTCCCCGCGGCCTGGAAAGGGGTGTCCTTGGGGCTTCATGACCCAAGGACACCCCGACAACAGTGGGGAGAGGGAGAAAGGGGCTGCTTGGCCCCTTTTCTGTATCGCTGGCGCAGCCGTGTAAAGGCTGCGCCAGTGATATGCACCGCGAAAGGAGCTCTGTTTCAGAGCTCCTTTTGGCATCACTGAAAGGGCGCCACAAGCGCCCTGTAATGGCACCAGCACGTATCGGCCATGCTGCGCCATTTGGACATGACACGGCTGTCACATCGAAATGGCAGTGCCCATGTAGATGTGGCACCACCATTTTGATGTACGGAGTACGTGCTAGGGTTAGGGAACATCTGTAAAGGACGCTCCCAGGCAACCCTAGCACGTACTCAGTACATGCAAAAAGGCCCATCTGTACAGAGGTGTAGTAAACTGTTCCAGTGTGGGGTGCTCTTGTCCTCTGTTCCAATTGGCCATCAATGCCATTTGCCAGGATACTCCAATTCATTACCCTATAACTGACTTTCCATTTCCCCCCTTCTAGCCGTAACCTCCTGAACATGCTCATCTACCATTAGGAAGTTTATGGGGAGTTGCCCTTGTAGGATTCTACTTTTTAAAAAGAGTTTTTAAAGGGCTTTTTGGAGGGGGTATAAATGGAGGATGCCAAAAGTCTATTCAGATTTCCATTGTGTATAGATAGTGTCATTTTGGGAATATAAGCATCCACATTCACCCCAAATTACAGAAATAGAAGGAATGATTGGGAACACTTTTATTTTTAAGATAAACTTAACAACACATACTAAAAGCTGAACTTTGTGCACACTAATGGATTTACAAGGCCATATTGTCATGGCCTGGAGCCTCTTACAGGCAAGCTTAAGTACTTCTTTCATGACCACCGCATTCCTGATGGCTGTGTGGATCAGCTGTCATTTTCACCAAATAGTAGAATATGGTAATGTAAAGTTGACAAGAATATGGTAAAATACTGTAAAATATATTCAATAAAACCCAGACTAACAGACTAGCTAGAGCAGATTCACTGAAATAAAGCAGATAAATAAGATTTAGGATAAAGCCTCATTTCAACACACCAACACAGTTTCAACTCAAAAACTAATATTTAAATTTGTTCTCTTATAGGATTTTAAAAAGTAAGATCAGAGTTTGGATGCATGCACACTTGAGAGCTTCCCACTATGCCCATTCACAACTATGTAATGCCTAGAAATGAGGGAAGGAAACAATAATATGCAAAAAAGTGGAAGAAAAAAGATAGAGTGTTGAGGATACCATGGAGAGCCACAAAGAAAACAAATGGGTCTTAGAACAAATCAAGCTGGAAATCTTCCTGGAAGCCAAGATGATAAAGGTGATGTTGTCATACTTTGGTCACATCATGAGAAGGAATGACACACTGGAAAAGACAATAATTCTAGGAAAGATGGAGGGATGTAAAAAGAGATGCAGACCACATGCTAGATGGATGGATTCTATTAAGCAGGTCACGGGCAGGAATTTACAGGACCTAAGCAGAGCAATGGAATACTGGGTGTCTTGGAGATTTCTCATCCATGGGGTTGCCATGAGTTGGGATCAACTCAAGGGCAGTAAACAGCAGCAGCAGCAGCAACAACAACAACAACTATGATGCTCTGTCAGAAAAGAAATATACCTTGCCTTGAGAATGCCCATTTGTGTAAGGAATAAGCTGTGCACAAACCAAAACATACTTTAGAAGATGTGAATGGCTAAAAATTTGCACAGTGGGGGGGGGGGGGGGGATGCAAACATGTATTAAGTCCATTGAAGGAAGGCAGAATATGTACATTAAATAAAAACTGAGTAAATGAATGTGTATATTATAAAAATATGTTAGAAAATATTAATGACTTTCCATGCAGGAAAAAACCCTATAAAACTCCTGCAACTCAGTAAAGAATACAAGACTGAAACAGAGAGATATTCACATCTCCAGTGTCATGTAATGTGAAAAATGTGCTGATCTGTTTCTCTTTGGGAGAAAGGAAGGAACCATCACTTTAGAGAAATGGTATTGGAGACTGGTCACATTACATCCAAATACATACAAAAGTTCTGTGAAAATACAAATGGAATTATTTGTCTTGTTTCTCACTGCTATCATTGTTTAAAGGGCAGAGCAGGGAATCACTGTTTTCTGGACAGTGATCTAACAGTGATTACAGTCTTTTTCCCCCTTTAAAAAGTATTTGCTATGTTCTTTCCTGACTTTTCATTTCAAATAATGATTTCAGATTACTCAACCATGGTTTATGCATAGTGCTTTTTAAAAAAGATCTTATTATACACATCACTGTAGCTTTTGACTGCAAGGTTTCCTTTCTCTCTTTCAGTACAAGCAATTGTTGCCACAAAGCAAGTGGCTTTTGTGAAGAATGACATGTGCTTGACAGATTTTCCTCATCCATTTTTATCAAGAGCTCCAAGAAGACCTTTTATCCTTCTATAGTCCCTCAAAATGCCTTCAAGCTCAGCTCAGATTCTAGCTCACTGATGTGCATGTCAGTATGCTCTTGATAGTGAACTGAAAATATGTGAATCTCATTCTTATATTATTATTTTTAGTGTCCCACTGGCATTTTTGTACCTTCCTGGTTTCTGTTGGGTTGAGAGACACCCACCCCTTTTTCTGCACTTATGTTTGTGTACATTTTTGTGTGCATCTTCCCTCAAATATATCTGCTTTGGTATACCCTTTAATGTACTTTATATTCAATGTATGTTAAATGAACACCTTTTGGTATATATTTTCTATTGACTACATTTGACATTTTCCCAAATATGTGTATTTTATTCATACATATTTTAAATATGCACAAAAGGATTTATAAGCATTCCTTCCCAATGCATTGCAACTTATACATGTATGAACTTCCAAAGGGAGGAAAATCCTTGTTCTGCTTCACTGAGACTGCTTGGAGGTGGAAACTGATATTATCATACATAAATGCAAATAGAGCTAATGTTTTCTCCACTCCAACTCTTGAAACATTTTTATTGGGGGAGTCACAGAAGCTAGTAGATGTTCCTCCCCTCTCCTTTAGGCCTTTTTGTGACAAGTCATTTATTGAAAACATGCTTGTTGGATGAATAATGGATCTAGGGTAAAGATCTAGGGTGTGATTGTTGCATTAATAATGGATCTAGGGTAATTTTCATGGAAGAAAACGTTAAAATATAACATAAACTTTGTGTGCCTTATGATGAGCAAAAATGACTTCTGATGCTTTAAGATGGGGAAATCAACTACCAATGCTTGTTTTCAGAGGATAGAAATTTATATTATCTCTTGAGGAATGCTGATATTTTCAGATGAAGCTTTTACTAAAGTAATATTTTGTTAAATATAAAATAAAGTAATATTTCTTAAAGGGATCCATTGCAGAGTCATTTCAATTATAGACTCAATTACAGAGTTGGAAGAGTTGGAAGAGACTATGGGGCCACCCAGTCCTATTCTCTGCTATGCTGGAATACAGAATCAAAGCGCCTCCAACAGATGGCCATCCAGCTTCTGTTTAAAATGTCCAAAAAAGAAGACTCCATCACCTTCCAAGGCGGTGTAGTCAATTGTTGAACAACTCTCACAGTCAGGAAGATCTTCCTAATTTTTAGGGCCATCGTTTAATTTAATAAAATAATAATAAAAATTTTATTTATATACCGCTTTCCAAAAGATCAAAGCGGTTTACATAGAATTAAAACCAAAATTACAAAATATCATAAAATAGATAAAAACCAATAAAACATGTACAATATACAGAATAAAACAATAATTGAATAGGTAAGGCAGAGGGAGTTGATGGCAACTCTATTACGTAACTTCATTTTCCGGGGGGGGGCTTTACCAAGAGGAGGTTTTAAGGGCCTCTTTTTAAATGTTTCCAGGGGGTGATCAGACAGAGCTCCTCCGGGAGCTATTCCAGATTTGTGGGGCCGCTCTGGAGAAGGCCATCCGGATGTAATACATATTTAGAAGGTGGAATTTCCATCAAGTTCTTCCTGGTTGTTCTGAGTGTGCGGAGTGGATTATATGGGGAGATGCAGTCCTTCAAGTAACTCGGGCCCAAGCCATGTAGGGCTTTATAGGTAATAACCAACACCTTGTATTGTGCTCGGAAGCAAATAGGCAGCCAGTGCAGATCTTTCAGAATAGGTGTTATATGGTCAAACCTGGATGCACCGGTGATCAATCTGGCTGCCATATTTTGTAATAACTGAAGCTTCCGAGTTTGGTACAAGGGTTGCCCCATGTAGAGCGCATTACAGAAATCTAAGCGAGAGGTTACCAGAGCATGTACCACAGTTTCAAGGTCCCTTTGGCCCAAGTAGGGTCGCAGTTGGCGTATTAACTGAAGTTGATAGCAAGTACCTCTGACCGTCGCATCTACTTGAGATGTCAACTGTAGAGACGAGTCCAGAAGTACTCCTAGACTGCGAACTTCGTCCTTCAGGGGAAGTGTGACCCCATTCAGGACAGGTGGATAAATTTCCTTCCCTGGGCCTAGGGAGCCTATCACCAGTACTTCCATTTTCTCTGGATTCAAATTGAGTTTGTTTTCCCTCATCCAGCCCATTACCGACTCCAGGCAGGCGTTCAGAGGAGAGACGCCATCCTTAGTCACTGAATCAGTCAGGGGCACAGAGAAGCATATTTGGGTGTCATCAGCGTACTGATAACACCGCGTCCCGTGTCTCCGGATGATATCTCCCAGCGGTTTCATGTAAATGTTAAACAAAGTGGGGGACAGAATAGCTCCCTGAGGGACACCACATGTGAGCTCCCTCTTAGAGGAGCAAGTGTCCCCCAACTGCACCATCTGGAATCTGCCCGAGAGGTAGGATCGGAACCACTGGAGCGCAGTGCCTCTGATGCCTAACTCCCTCAGGTGTTCCAGAAGGATAACATGGTCAATGATATCGAAAGCCACTGAGATGTCCAAGAGCACCAACAAGGTCACACTTCCCCTTTCGATGGCCTGACGGATATCATTGACTAAAGCGACCATGGCAGTCTCAACTCCATAACCCCTTCTGAAGCCAGTTTGAAATGGGTCCAGATAATCGGTTTCATCCAAGACAGCTTGGTGTTGGAAGGCAATTTATGGAAAAAATGGCCAACAAATCCTATTCTTTTTTTTCTTTTTTTTTGGTGGGTTTTTCAGGCTATGTGACCATGTTCTAGAAGAGTTTCTTCCTGACCTTTCACCAGCATCTGTGGCTGGCATCTTCAGAGAAATGTCAGGAAGAAACTCTTCTAGACCATGGCCACATAGCCCGAAAAACCCACAAAAAACTATGGATGCCAGCCATGAAAGCCTTCGACTTCACAAATCCTATTCTTTTCAGTGGCTCTTCTGTAGGAGGGATCACACTGGATTTGGCCCAAAATGCCGCATGAATAAGAAATGGGAAAATCTTATCTTTCTACCCCTTCAGAGGAACAGTAAGAAAATGAGTCCACTTTGATCTAAAGTTCTAAATTGGGTTTAATTAACAATTAATACAGAATGGAGGGTATATTTAACCTGAATCATAATTCACTTTTATTTTTCCATTGGATTTCTTTATATAGCTCCCTGGTATCCATCACTAATGGATACACCATTGTAGTATGCTGGCTCCCTGGTGCCAGGTTCAACTTCAGACTCTTCAGGTTTTCTAGGCTTCCTCTATGGGGATAAAGAAGAGTACTATACATTGTGTTATATACTGTCTAGGGCCATTTGAATATATTTTGTTTCTTGAGATAAAGTATCACACGGTACCCATGCCACTAGGTGTGGAATTTTTTATTAAATTAGTTCTCAAAGAAATCAAGGAGTAATTTCAACTATTTTCTTCTTTAAAATATTTTTTGAGCATTCTTTGCATCCCTACTTGCCACCACCTCTGTGTCAAGTGAATCATATTTCATACTGGCCAGTACCTGAGGTAGAAAATTCCAGAAGCTCATTTCTGCTTCCCTAGTAGCAAAAATACAATGATAACCAATTAAATGACCTTCTGTTTACAAACTATTAATGGTGGTCTCAGATCTAATCAGAGTTTGTATAGTGTTTTGCTTCCATTAGTAGTAGCTAAAGCTCCTGTCCTGTAGTATTCTATATTTTTCACATGTAAATTTTATCACTCTGAACAGCATGTATAGATGCTGGGGTATGTCATCATTTTGAAAAGCTATGGTTTCTTTATCTATTAAAAATTGCTTATACATAACCAAAAATAGAATTGTTTCATTCCAAAAGCAATTTTAGTCAGCATTACACTGAAATGTAATGAAAGAGTTATGATCCTATTAAAGAGTAATGTTGTAGTTAATCCTTAATAATGAAACACCTCATAAAAGTTGGGTGTTACATCCAAAGCTGAGGGCAATTGACAAATTCTGCAAAAATATTTATTGTCTATTCAAAGCATCAGCAAAGATCCTTCTGTTACAGCAGTTCCCTTTTGTATAATATTCACTGGAACTGTGGACTTAATTGAGCAACATTGGCATATAATATATATTATGTATATGGAGATATGTTTTCTATAAGGATGTCTAAAAACATATTCATTTATTCCTAAAGTGAATAATGTTACTGCATCTAGTCATAACATCACTCTTAGATTTTCATCAATACAGAGGAGGAAAAAAATTGACTCCATTATTTCTTTGTATTGTTATCTTATCCTAATCTCAGGACTTCACGGTTGGTAGCAATACTGATGTCCTCACTAGTGAAATAATTTCATTGGGTTTGACAGTCCCACTGACAGTAGTTTCAATGAAAGTAGCACTTTCACATCTCCCAAGACTCATTCAGAGAATAAATACACCTTTTCTCAAGAATCAGCACATTTGCAAGGTTCATGTGGCATTTTGGAGGACTACAATGCACATAAAATAGGGACCACTCTTGAAAGTTTGAATGTGCCAATTTGTTTTTTTTTTTAAGATACAAACTTCAGCCAATGGTGAAAAATGAAAGCATTCAATAAAAATTAATGTACACATTAGAACAATGAATTAAAATGTGCAGCCATTCCTATGAAAATAAAAGGGAGAACAAAGTCTTGTAACCAGATATGATTCAAAAATAGGTATAATATCCTACTGGTCTGAATATACCTGACTTTGTCTAATCTCTGAAGTTTAGAAAGGTCAGACCCAGTCAGTAATTAGATAGCAAACTACCAGGAACAACCATCATAACAAACTCCAGGCAGGGATAGGAAAGATTCCAGCCTGAAACCTTGAAAAAGCCACTGCCAGTCAGAGTTGACAATACAGGAATAAATGGACTAATGGACTCAATAGGGGTGCATCTACACTGTAGAAATAATGACACTGCCTTAAGTGCTGTAGCTCCATTCTGTGGAAAACTGGAATTTGTAGTTTAACAAGCTCTTTCACCTTTTCTGCCAAAGTGCTAGTGCCTCACAAAATGACATATGCCAGGATTCTGTAGAATGGAGTGGCAGTTAAAGCAGTGTCAAACAGCATTACTTCTACAGTGTAGCTACACTGGTAGTTTCCTATGTTCCTAAGAAAATGCAATTGGGATTTGGAGAATTTCAATGAAATCAGAACTTTGCTGTCACATTCATCATCTCTAGTGGAAAGGCTTTTAATTTAGTTATCTCAGTTTCAATTTCAACCTGATTTATTTCTGTATTTTCATAAAATAAATGTAACTTGCAACATGTTATCAAATAATATCAACATTATTTCACAACAATGAATACTAAGTCTGACCATAGAACAGAAGTGTAAGCTTTGATTTTTTCATGGACCTAGTTGTATGAATGAAAAATAAAAGCAAAGATATTACTTAATGGCTAACTGCTTGTACAAGAGAATAGGGCATGGCTGCTGAAAAATGTAGTTTAATTTTAACAAGTCTCCTTCCCAGGAACTCAAAGGGTCTTTCAGCTTACAGTTATTATTTGCTATCCTTTCAGAGGTGTCTTAACAGCTCTTCAAAAGATATCATTGAATAGTGGAAGTTGTGGCTGACAGTCTCAGCATGAGAATTTCTCTGCTTTCTCTAAAACATGATCTCTGAAAGTGATGAAATGCTACAGAGAGATGGGGGTGGGTGTCATGCTTGCTATGTAGGTCTCCAGGTCTCAATTAAGTAACGATGACAGGGCTTTCACAATTGAAATTTAAAAGCGCCAATGAAATAGTGTTCATAGTTATTACTGTGAAGAGCAATATTATTATTGTGAGTGGTGGTCCCTTTCATGAGCCAGTTTTAAAAGATTACAAACACACACACAAACAGAACCTCCTAAACATGCCCTACTTCAATCCTAACCATTATCTACTGTCATCAAGAATCTATGGCCCGGAACAGACAGGCCTTTGTGGTGCCTCGTCACGTGTGAGGGCTGCCTGGCCCACATGCCCAGACGTCCTTGCATGTGATGAGGGCGCTGCAGCTGCAGCGTGCCCACCAGACGCAGCACGTACTGGTGATGTCCCAGCTGCACTGCCTCCAAACGGGGCAGTGCAGCTGTGACATCCCCCACGCACTTTGGGGCAGTGGAAGTGCACCGCGAAAAGGAGCCGCTTCCTGGCGCTCCTTTTTTGCTGTGCAGGAGCGCTGCACAATTTGGTTGCTGCGGCACTCCTGCAGAGCAAAGAGAGGCACTGGGGATGCCCCTCTTTCTGGCAGTCTGTACCCCACCTATTTGCATTTTAAAAACCTAAACATTATATTAAAATACATATTTAATGTCACATGTAGTGTGGCTCCTATTTCTACACTGCTGTAAGCTGTGGAATTAGAGCATGGCCTTGGCTCAGTGCTACATGTTATATGGCAATATCCTATATTTATTGTAGGATGTTATATGCCGAACTCTGACTTATGGAAAACACACATATACATCATATTTTCTTGACAAGATTTATTCTTGTAAGCCTTCATTTAAGTCTGAGGGAATATGGCTTGCCTAAGAACATTCAGTGAGTTTCTATGGCTGAAGAAGGATGTGGATTGTGGTCTGTCAGAGTCATAGTCTAACACTTAAACCACTATACCATGCTGGCTTGGGTTAAGAATATTGTACAATGTTATACAATATTGTTGGATATTGTACACTTACTATATAATATTGCTTCTCTATACTTATCATGTAGGGACATGGTGGCTCAATGGTTAAGACACTGACTTTGACAATTGCAAGATTGGCAGGTTGGCTGTTCAAGGCCCAAGCACCACATGATGGAGTGAGTTCCCGTCACTAGTCCCAGCTTCTGCTAATTTAGCAGTTCAAAAGTATGTAAAAATGCATGTAGATAAATAGGTAACATTTTGGTGGGAAAATAACATTCTATGCAGTTATACTGGCCACATGATCACAGAATTGTCTTTGACAACACTGGCTCTTTAGCTTAATAACAGAAATGAGCATCACCCCCTGTAGTTGGACACAACATGACAACCTTGTCAAAGGGGACACCTTTACCTCTTACCTTTACACTTACCGTGAACATTGCTGTGCTTATATAATCAGTAACTCATATAACTAGACCTACTTTCTTGGTGTCCCTATGGATTTCCTTTTAGATTAGGATAATAAACCTCTAACAGACATCAGTAGTAATATTAAGATATGAATTTAGATTTAGATTTTTGTTTTGTTTTGTTTTGTTTCAATTTGTTATTTAAAATTCAGAACATTGTAAATCAGACCATAACTTTTAAATGGTTGTGTCACAGCATGTATGTGACAGTTGGAAAGTGAAGAAAGTGGGTAAGAAGAAAATCAATTTGAGATGTGCTGCTGGAGAAGAATGCTAAGGATACTGTGGACAACCAAAAAGACAAACAACTGGGTCCTTGATCAGATCAGATCTGAAATCTCCTTGGAATCCAAGATAATCAAATTGAGGCTAACATACTTTGGCCATATCATGAGAAAACATGACTCATTAGAAAAGTAAAGGAAGGCCACACGCTAGAGGGATAGACTAAATCAGGGAGGCCATGTCCTGAATGTACAGGGCCTCAACAGACTAGAGGAGGATAGTAGGCTTGGAGATGTATGTTCCACAGGGTAGCTATGTGCTGTGACAGACTTAAGGGCAGTTACCAACAGCAGCAGCAACAACAACGGGATAGATATTTCCTACAGGAGGTTCTCTTTTAAGAATTCTGTTTCCTTTAGAAACACAACAGACTCCTCCAAAGAAGTGAAATATTTCATTGAAAGATTGTTTATTATGTTTAAATTTCTTTTCACCCATGATAGATTTTTCCCGTTAATGATGTTAGAAAATGGTTTTTCAAGTTTGCAGTTACATCGGGTTTTTTAAGACCCAAGGAAATAAATGAGATGAACACAAGCAAGGTTCACCATGGTGTAAGAAATTGCTCATCAACACAAATTTATCACTTACTTTAATTCATCTGGTCTCCACCACCATCATCTCTCTGCATGATATCAGTAACTTGTGTTTATTCCTTGATAAAACAAAGACACCTAAGCTTATGGGGTATTCTGATCACGTGAAGTGTAAGATGGAAAGTAAAAATGAATGTAAATGTGTAAGTATGGATTTTCACGGAGGGCTAGAGATGCTACTTACTTGTAATCAGCAATCAGAGGAGAACAACCAGTATTGTTACATCACAGGATGCAAAAGTCAAGTTGATTGGCACTTAAGGACCTTAACTGCTGCTTGAAATGTGTCATTGATGTCATTCTTTGGTTTTCATCCCCAGTTTATAGTTGGCACATCTAAAGCTACTGGCTACTTTTTGTTAAATATTTCATCATTACCCACTGTGATGAAATATTTGAATATTTATTATTTTTTAAAAAACATTTTTTGTCCCATTAGACTAAGGATGTAAAGAATACGAATCTCTTTGCAAATTTTCTCATTCTTGATTAGAAAGAGTATCTCACTACTTTGAGACATCCCATCTGAGAAATATCAAACATGAGTATGGTTAAATTCATGAAAAACATCCAAAAACTGATCTCACCAGGGGGGGGGGGGGGCTTTTTTATTCTTGCATGTGAGAATGAAACAAGTTTTACACATCCTAGCTCATAATCTTCAAATGAGAAACATCCAATTCATTTAAAAATTATAAATGGGATTGGGTTCAGATTTCATCCTTGTTAAAGTTAGTTCATTGGAATTAATTGGAAAATCACTTTTAATCATCATATTTGTATTCCACCATTTCTCCTTTTAGCCACATTTGGCATATATGCCTTTCTTATACTTCACAACATTGTGAGGTGGCTAGGTTCAAAGAAATGTCAAGCCTCAGACACACACACAACTCTATAGTTGAGGAAAGCCTAGAGAGGAACAAAAGGGCAAAATCACCTCTGTGTATCCCCTGCTTAAAAAAACCCTGCAAAATTCATGGGGTCATCATAAATCAACAGGTGACTTGTAGGCAAATGAACACACAAATACAAGAGCTGGTACCTCCCAAATTTCAGACCAACACTGTAACATCTAAACCACACTCACAGTACATCAGTGCCCTAGTAGCTTTTCTTATTGAAAAAAAACTTCTAAATTCAGCTAAAATGTAAGACAAGAATCAACTTAAAATGACAAATATGAAAGAGTTATGTGGCTGTCATCAAGCATGATGGGCATGACATTTACTTAGCACTGAGCCAAGGCAGTTAAAGTGTTCTCAAAGTAGATTATTTCTCCAGTGTGTTTTGGACCTTAGTTCTCAATTTATCACTATATGAATTGATGGGCTTCTAGTGTCACACACATTGGTGTATTTCTTCCTGTAATTCTTCCCATTTGGCACAAAGAAGGAAGAGAATTCTGACCTCTATAGTGCCCCCGCCAGACAACTACAGGTATAAGTTGGACTTACATCTGTGTATGTTGCAAACAATGCCAGCCTGTGTTTTAAAGTTATTTCAGACATTATTTCCTCAGACAATTACAGGTGTGCGTGTAGCAGAGGAAAGGAAGTGGGGCCGTTCTCACATCTACTGACTCCATTATATCCCAATCTGTTATATCCCAATTTGCCTGCTTTTCTTTTGCTTCTTGCACTTTTACTGTCTCCAGTAAAAGGAGACAATACAAGATATCTTACCATATAAACCATGTAAATTGTTTAGGTTCACCAGCCAAAAGGTATCAAGTATGGAACTCTATTAAGAAATGAAGACCTGATATTCTGTTTTTGCCAGAAAAATCATATGAAGACAAGAAGTAAAACAAAAAATATTGCTATGATTACATTTTAAAGACCAGTTTAATTCAGAACAGAATGGGTAGATCTATCCATATTAATATCCAAGACTTGTGTTCTAAGATTATTAGACCACATGAAAGGTAAAGTAGAGAGATTCATTTCTGTAAAAGTAAGAATAATGAGAAAACTTATAACTTTTGGATTGTATTACGCATGAAACAAAAATCAAGTATGCTTTATGGGACAAATGTCAAAGAAATTAAATAAATTTGCAGAGGGACCTGTTATTATCTGATATTACTATCCATTCAAATTCCATGGGATCAATAATAAAATGTCAAAGCTATGTTGAAGACATGGGAAAATAGTATGTATGGAAATCTTGTAGCACCCTTGAGACTAATGAAAAAAGTTAGCAGCATGAGATTTCATAGACTGCGAAAGCTCATGCTGCCAACTTCTTTCTTTCGTTAATCTCAAAGGTGCTACAAGATCTCCATACATACTGGTTCTACAGACTAACACAGCTAAATCTTTGAATTCTACCACATATGAGAAAATAGGTTATTGGAATCATACATGGATAACATGTCCAAAAATATATAAATTTTGAAATGTTAAGCCAAAAGTCCTCTTCAGAGGGGCACTATTATTACTTTCTATGCTTGAAAGCAGAAATGAACATGAAAACTTGCCAAATAAATATCTTATCCTATCTGTGTTATGCACTGCATGGCTAGAAATACCCAAAACATGGAAAACATTAGAAAATCTTTCAGTAAAAAATGGTTAAATAGGATATAGTCCATAGAGATGTTAGAAAAAAATAACAAAAAATGTAAGAGTAGCAAGAGGGGACATAAAAGAAGATATGTTTGAGAGTACTTAGAAGCCATTTATTGCTTATATTTCTCAAGGCAATATTGGACTTAAACCTCTTTGGATCAAGAGATATTTGGGGGGAAATGAATACTGAAGATTATGATTAATATATAAACTGAATGTAATTATTTGGAAGACAATTCATTTATGATGATTGACAGGGATGAAGTTCATGGTTTCATGAATTAGGAAGGGAATGGTGGAAAGGAAGGATAGAAAGAGAAGAAAAAGTTAAATTACAATGTCTATATAGGAGGAAGGAATGAATTATCTAGTAGGATTAAAATTGCTGTTAAAAATAATTTAAAGAAACTAAAGGAAAAAAATTGGAAGAATACCTGAAAAGGAGAGTCTGTTTTACACACCAAGGTTATAAACCATGTATATGGCCACCAAGTGGCTTTCCTCTTAATACCAATGCATATGAGGGAAATGTGAAACATAGCAGTGAATCTCTCAAAGCAGAATAATCAACTGGTAAGACAGGTGCAGAACAAAAAAAGATGTTGAATAAAGTGTGTGACAATGATTTGTTTATGACAGGCTTAAACCAGACTAAAGCAAATAAACTCAGGTCCCATTGAAATCAATTTGATACATTCTTCATAAACTGATTTAAACACCATTCACTTCTCATGTCAATGAGAATAAAATACAACTCATATAGATTGGATCTACTCATATAGCTTGGTCTACTAGGACTCCTGGATCCCTTTAACATGTAGTCTTGTTAAGCCAGGTGTCTCCCATCCTATATCTATGCATTTTATTTATTTATTTATTTATTTATTTATTTATTTATTGCCTTAGATGCAGTACTTTACATTTTCTGTGTTCAAATTCATTTTGTTATCTTTGGCCCAGCTTTCTTTCTTTTTAAAAAAATATTTTTATTGAATATTAAAAACATACACTCAAAGCATATATACAGCATTCCTTCATCAAATTATTGCCATTACAAATACAGTTACATCAGTTAGGCATTTGTAATGTACACTAATTCTATTAATTTTTATATAGAACAGTATGCATTAATATCTATAAGAGGGTTTGAGGGTAAAGAGAAAGAAAGCAAAACTAATTTTATATATACAACTTTGTACCCATTATCTCATTTTTTTCTTGTTAACTTCATTTCAACACTTCCTTCTTTTAATACCTTCCTTCTAAGTTTCTTTCTCTTTTCCAAATCCTTCCAATCTCTCCTCTCTCATTCATCCTCAGCCTCATCCTTTCCCTAACTCCCTTCTCAGTTCCTTCCTTCCTTCTTTTCATCATCTCTTCAATCCTGAGTTGGCCTTGTTACATAACTTTGCCTCCTTGGACATCCTTCTCTCACTCTTATCTACTTGCTCTTACCTTCTTCTACTTACTTAACCTTCTTACCCTGCTAACAAGAACCCTGTCTTCTTGCATTTTATACTTTCATCCTCTTCATACCATTCATTCCTGGCTTCTTTCCCATCCTCACTGGATTTAATTTTGTTTGGTAATGACCCTCTTGTTCTTATTTCCCATACATATCTCTGTTCCAATGTTGGGGTGGGAAAAAAGAAGAAAAAGAAGAAAAGAAGGAGAAAAGAAGAGTTTGCTTCTGATTTGTGCATCATTTGTTTATATCTATATATGTCTAAATTTATTCTAATAAATTAGCTACAATTACTGCTTATGTGTGATCTCTTAAGCCCATTTTATATTGTACTTGACATTATTTAGTCATATACTATTAGTTCTCTAAATAAAATTGTTTTGTTTTTATCGAGATAGGTACTAATGGAGATAAAGTAGAAGTAAAAAGAAAGAAGAGAAAGAGAGTATTTACTAGGAAGCCTTTATTTCTGATTGAATTCCTGCAAATATCTTCAAATCGATTTTAAATAATAGCTTCTATCCAAATACGTACCCTCTCCTTTTTAGCCTAGACTGTATCTCGGAAGCAAAATGAGGCTATTTTCCCCCATTCCCTATCCAGAAATTCTAGTGTTTTAGTCCATTCTTTTTCTTTCTTGTTTGTCATTTCTATCTAAGAAATTCCATTAATTCATTCATTTCAATAGCATCATAAATTTTGGTCAAACATGGCTCAAACGTCCTTAAAAGGTGGAGGAAGCGTACATGTCTGGAAGCCAGGCACACTTCTTCAATCGTCAGGGAATTGTCATTTCCTTCTTAGCATCCCTGAATCATTCCTGGGGACTGGATTTCCTATGACCACAAAGTTTGCATTCATAGGAAATCCACCCCCTTTGCAATGATTAAGGGATGCTTCCCTGATTATTGAGGAAGCATGCCTGGTTTTCAGACATGTGTGCTTCCTTCACCTTTTAAGGACATTTGAACCATGTTTGACTAGCGATGAAGCCAGGTATGGAAATCTTCATATACAGACAGCAAAGAAGACCACAAATGCTTTATTGATTTTTAAAAAACCAAACAAACATTTATACTTTCAAAAACTCCATGCAACAAAGCAGCAGCAATTATAGTTTGTGCACACACAACTGCTGTCACTGATAATGTGCAAAAATCTCTCACTGACTTTCAAGTGGGGGGGGGGGCGGATTTACCTTCTGAGTGGTGTGTCCACAAAGCCCCGTGCTAGAATAAATCTGCTTTAGAGATTCTACATGATGCTGTTATTAATTTGCTGTCACAGACTAATAAGGCTGATTCTTGACATGAGAGTTCTGCATCTTTCAACTCAATGGAAAATGTGATGGAAAAACAGGAAGGAAAAGTAATTTATATTTCTTGTTCCCCTGTTCTCCCATTGCTTTAGCATAATTTTAAAACTGTATCAGGGACAGGAAGATAGTTCCTGCATTTGTAGGACTAGGCAATATTCTACAATAGGAACAATAAATATCACAATTTCTGCCTCTATGCCTGTGCTGCTTTGGAGAAGCTGCGTAGATAAACAATATATGTCCTTTGGGAATCATGCAGTTACAGTGACATCTATGGTTAGGTAACTATGCTTAATCTTTCTCTTAAATATACTTCTAGTGGGAGTCGAACTGTGGCCTCCTGTAGAGCTATTGTGCCTGTAGGAAAGAGCCAGAAGGGTAAGGAAACAAAATTAATCTCCTGGTGTTTCACTCTAATCTTCTCTCAAAAAACAGCAATTTAAAGGCTGTGGTCAAAGTCAGTGTGTAATTGTGTATAAGAAAGGACAGACAGACAGACAGACAGACAGACAGATTTCAATCCATCCATTCCAGGTTTCTCTGTTCATCCAGGGAACAGAAACCACATGGCTTACTCCATGACTACATTCTTGTGTGTGCCAACACAACTCTTTTCATGCCAGTTCCTAGGCCTTCTGGTTTTTGATGAATGGTGCAGACACTGATGTTCATGAGCTGCTACAGAAGAAACCCACCAGCACTGACTTTCACTGCTGTCAGTTTTCTCATAGTCTTCATGAATCACTGAGATATCTCAGTTCCCATTCTTTGAATGCATGGTTCATAGAAAGGGGACTCTTGCATTGTTGTGCCATTGACAAAAGTGGAGATCTCTGACTGTACCCCAATATTTGTAACAGGCCAGCTGATGTTGCAAATTTCAAAATGTCTTTATCCCATCTTTGACTGGGAGCTCACAAAAGGCTTTCAGATCACAATGCTATTGTCCCATCATTGAAGTGGCATTGTATTAACGAAAACGTCCCTTAATGCAAAGTGTTGGGATCTGCACGATGTCGTTGGAAAGTCTTTCATGTGATCACAGTCAATCACACTTTCTGGCTGGGATAATGACGGGATATGCATGATGTCATATGAAAATCTTCTCATGATCATGCTATAAGAACGGGAAAAGGATGGGACAATGATGTTTCATCCCCCATATGATAATCTTCAATGGCAGACAACAGCCTTCCTCACAATCACTGGCTCCCTACTTCTCCTGCCTGCTTCTTCCTCTCTCACGGATGGGGCCAGGCCTTGCCAGGAGGATGGAGGAACCCAGAAAATCATGCCATGTCTCCTTCTATTTTCCCATGATGCGTTTGAAGCTCAGTGGCAGGAGAAAGGCAAGGCCCCACTTTCTGCCCACAACTTATCTCCCATTGAGCCCCTCATGTCTAACAAGGTACACTAATGCTAAGTCCCAATTTTTCCAAAAGGTCGATGTTTAGGGAGCAACAGTTTCATTGCTAGGATGATGGCTGTGGTGTCACCTGACTTATGGTGTCATTCAGTGTGGCCCACACCCTATATGCCCCCTAGTGACACCTCTGCCACAAGGGCAAGAAGCTTCTCATTCATTTATCAGACATTTATTTGGCTGCTGCTCTCAGGGTAACTGAGTGGCAAAGGGAGCAGCAACTGAGATTGATTGTTTTGAATACACAGTAGAACAGTAGACCCAGTATCAAGAAATATGTGTTGTGGTGGCACTAGAGTTGCCATCCAAGAGGAAAGGGGGGTGGTAGTGCAAGAAAGTTTGAGAACCATTACTCTAAATGAACTGAGCTGACCCCACCTACTAATCTGACCCCCCCCCTTTTCCTAGTAAGTCAGTAGAAAATTACACTGGGGTTCAACTTGCACTATCTCAGATGCTACAGAGAGTCCCCTCCCCGACTCTGGTGAGATGAAACCAAGAAAAGGGTACATGAAAAGGAATATGAGATAGAGAAGTACTTCTAAAGGAAGGTATTTATTTTCTAAATGAAAAATCTATAGTAGCAAAAGCAGATCTCTGATATGAGGGCACCTCCGTACAGGCACACATATGAGTTGCAAGTTACAGAACAGACTAGATCATTTCAGCCAAGATCACCAAAATAACTATAAGCCTGATGCAACCTGGCTAAACAGCATGTAGTTACTCATGATGCAGATGGGATTTCATGTTTTGTCATATGTTATCATGAGCTCCAGAGGTCTGTGACTATAACTTAAAACATAGATGAAAGATGTGAACTCTTCCAGCATCCTCAACACCATTAGCTATTATTGTCTTATGAATTTGTCTGTAGGCGGTGGGGATATTCAAGGGAGTAGTTAGGATTTTGGACTTTTTTGTCCAGTTTCAACCAGCACCCAAGCATCCCTTTGTTCTTCCTTGTTAGTCTCTCTCATGGTCCTCTCAGACTTTTTAATAACTTTGACTGAGAATGATCTCAAAGGCTTTACTTCTGCCCAACTGGCCATCTCATTGTGCAATTGCTTTCTCATCATCTCTGTGATGCTGAGCTCCATTAAAATGTAACGTCATTGCATTATTAACCCTTTGTTTACCTAGATAGAAGAGGCCATCAGCTGTATTGCCCAGATAACTGAGAGAAGACCCATTACCTCAGAATGAACCCGAGTGGCAATTTTCAACTTGTTGTCTTACTGGCACATAATGTGGGCAGGAAAGGGCTAAAGTTGGTTTAACCCTTTCCTATTTTAAATAGAGTGGCAACCCTTGAACCAACCAATCTGAACTTCCTGGTGCTTACAGGATGAAGGACATTCATTCATACTTCCTCTGTAGCTACTGAAGATGAAGAGATATAGATCAGCAGTTTTCCTCGGGATAAAGCTTCTGGCCACCCCTTTCTCCTAATCTGTACTGGGCCTATAGCTTACAACAGTGATCCTCAAACTCTAGTCCTGCAGATGTTTTTAACTTCAGCTCCCAGAAGCTTCAGCCATCTTGGCAAATGGTCTGAGATTCTGGGAACAGAAGTCCTCAACACCTGGAAGGCCTGAGTTTGGAATCTCTGGCTTAAAACATAGATGAAAGATGTGAACTCTTCCAGTATCTCACCACTGTTAATTATAATTGTCTTGTGGATAAGTCTGCAGAGGATGGGGAAATTTTGGCTGAAAGGCTTTCAGAAGACATGTTGTGGTGGAAGTACAAAACATTTCCTCCCAACACACCTTTCCACAGGACACCTCCTCCTCCAGCACTCCCCTCTTTGGGGATGTAGTGGAAAAGGGGGATGGCTGGAAAGCATTTGACTGTAGCCAGATATGCAACATCATCTTCCAGGACCTCTAGAGGATACCAGGTGTGTTCTGGAAGATGTCTTCATCATTTTCTGCCTCACTATGCCTACAAAACCAGACACTTCTAAGCTGTCTCCTGCTCTCTACCAGCAACTACATAGCTATGTGAGGGAAGTAGGGTATGTTTTCAGTGAGAGTTAGTCATAATGTGAGGAAGGAAAAACCCTGTGATCTGCACAATGACAGAAGCAGAAGAGGAAGAGGAAGTGGAGAAGACATATACAGGTGTAAGCTGGACTTAGGTCTGCATATGTCACTAACAGGATGTCAGCCTTTGATGGTAATTTAATATTACCATCTAAAAAGATTGCATCTAAAAAGATTGCATGTACAGCGCTGTGTAAATTTACAGCGCTTCATAAATAAAGGATAATAATAATAATAATAATAATAATAATAATAATAATAATAATAATAATAATAATAATAATA
>NW_024802935.1:1132826-1137249 GCF_019175285.1 Sceloporus undulatus | reverse complement strand
TGGTAGACTTTGCCTCACCCTCGTTGGATTTTTACTTTCTTTGCTACTTGCCCAATTTTTATATATACTTTTAAAAAATAAAGGGACAATGGTCATTTTAGATGGAAATGTACAGATTTTGAGAAATGCAGTTCTCAAAAGTAACTTTTCTAAGCCCCGAATCAGGCTGAATGCACAAGCCTGACTCCACTTACACCTTCATCCAAATTCATGAAAATTTTGTTAAGTCAGCAATAAAAGTAGAGAAGTGCTGTCACTGGAGCCAACCTGTCTGTAAATGTCATTGAACAATGATGGAAAAGCAGAGGCTATAATTTGCTTTTACTCCTTTCAGAGAGAAGTCACTTGAATGTAAATACTACTTCTGAGCAACTATAATGTAAACATGTTTGGAAGAGGAATTAGATCTCCTTGATGGAGGGAATGTTTTTGTTTGTTTGTTTGTTTTAGGAATAGACAAGGATTTTGTTTCTGTTGGATTTGGATAATTTAGCAAATGTGCAAAGATCATGTTTGGCATGGAAGCAACAGGTGATCCTTTGTTAAAAAAATGAATGTGGGAGAAGCAGAAATTGATAGATCCATTCGTACAGTACAGAGTCTTGAGAGCTTAGTTCTAAAACATCTGGGCTTGAATCCAGATATGTATTCAATCACTGTAGTGCTGAAATGAGGTTGCTACCCCCTCCCTTTAAAAATTTGTGATTTTTAACTCTGAAATGCAGGCAGGTACAATATGGTCCTTTCCACATTGGAAAAATTTACACCCATTGAATCTAGCCAGTATAAATAGAGTAGGATTGCATTTTAGCTGTTCCTTTAAGACAACATTCTGACAACATTCATAAACTGCTTTACATCCAGGACAGTAAGAGCTTAAGTTTATTTTTATTTTCAAAAAAAAAAAAAATCAAATGAGGGAAGCAACTAAAATGACAGATGTTCCTATCTCTGGTGATGTATCAAGGTAAGGAATTTGATGTGTACTTAGCTAGAAAGTAAGGGGCTGTACAGACAGCACCAAAGGGATGACCTCCAGCTGCCCCTTTTACAGCCAGATTGGGGCTGTGGCAACCGCATGCCATGGCCCCAATCTGGCCTTTGCAGGACACAAAAAGGAGCAACAAAAAGTGGCTCCTTTTTGCTCCCTGCAAAGGGCACGATAGCTGTGGCATTGTGACTTTACGGTTCTCCTTCGGTGCTGCATTGTATGGACGCAGTGCCACAGGAATGCTATGACACCACATGCCATTTGGAACAGCGCACAGTGTCATGCTGCTCTGGGGCAGAGCAGGGGCATGTGTCATATGGATGTTATGCCCCAACTCCACCCCCAACCTGCCCTTTATGGCTGGTATGCAAAGCCCCTAAGTTAATTAATTATTGGATTTCTATCCTGCTCCCACAGTGGGATATAAAATGGCTCACTACACTGAAAAAATGTCATTAAAACATACTTTCACTTATTTATTTATGATTCACCTTTTCTTCATCATCTGACTCATAGTGGCCTACAGAAGTTTAAATAGAAACTGATAAAGGTTAATATTACTCAAAACACCCAGATGTTAAAATATTATGAAGTTATCAATAGAATTAAAAGCCATTTTAAATAAATAAATAAAGTAAATGCATTCCCATTTTTAAAAAACTCAGCTACCAAGCATGTCCTCTTCTGTGTTCTTTCCAGGCGTACCTGTGAGGGTGGTGAGATGGAATGAAGGGCCACCCTAGAAGATCTCAAAAACAGGCTCGTATAGAAAAATAAAGTCTTCCAAATAATTTGAACTTGAGCCATATAGGGCTTTATAAATCATAACTCTAAATTATGTCCAGAAATAGAACAGTAGCTGGTGGAGTTGGTGTAACAAAGAAGCTGTATGCTTTACATTAAAAAAAAGACATTGAGATTTAATTTGATTTCTGCTACCTGGCAGTGGCGGGTGTGTGTGTGTGTGTGACTATATGAGTCTTAATTAGTGGTGATATCTGAAATCAGTGTGCAGTTGAATGTTGGTCAATGTCTTGCTGTTTTGTAATTGAATCATCTTCAACATTTTCTTTCTTTTAAAGAAAAACATCCTACTAAGTAAGGTTGTCCTCTGTCAAGAGTGCCCTTGAATGCCCTCACTTCCAACCGAGTCCTTCCAAGTCCCAATCATTTACAGATGACCTGCAAAAAGATTAAAAGAAAACCCAAAGCTAGCTAGAGTGCAAGTGTCAGAGTGACTTGCAGAGCCTGACAGACTGGAATGTAACAAGTCAGAACTAGGCCACAGTGGAGATGGGTTTGAAGTTCTTCATTCATAAGGGACAAGAAGAAAACACAATGGCAGCATTTATTGTATCTCTACATTATTGCTAGCATGAATTTGAGGACAGTTCTTCCAGCAAACAGAACTTCATCAAAAATATTATGATCAGCTTGATAAATATGGGAACATCAGAAGACTGATATATTTTTTCTTTCCTTTTTAATATATTTTTTACAAATCTGTTGAAACTTATATTATGTTTTACATTTATTAGGTTTTTTGTTCACTTGTCTTATTCTTGAGAGATTATAAATCCAATAAACAAAGAGACAAATGGAAGGGAGAGGTTTGCCTCTCATTTATAGTGACCCTATCCTAGGCAATATTTATTCAGATGAGGTTTCTGTATTACTTTCCTCCTAGGGTAAGAATGTGTGACATGCTTGTGATCATCCCACTGGTTTCTGTGGTTGAGTGGGGATTGGGAACCTGGTCTTCTGGAGTTCTAGTCCAACACTCAAACCATCATGCCATACTGGTTTTCATAGAGAGACAGGATCAATATTTCAAATACTAAATAAAATTATATTTGTATATCTCGATATACTTTATATCCTTGCTTTCTGTTCTGTAGGTAACATGCTAGCTATGATTCAGAACCCTGTTTGAGCATTGTTCCATGCAACTATGTCAACTATGCTAACAGAAAAGGCAATTATGGCAGGAGAGAAAATGCCATAGTGCAGCAGTCATTGGAAGCGTTCGGGAAATAGGTAGCTTGCTTTCTCTTACCATTACTGCACAATCCTGGAAAATGTGCAGCCATTAGCATTGTACAGAACAGGATTGTTTAGGACTTAACGATGTTCAGAACAGTTTTATGAAAATCAATGGAACTTCAGTTAGTGATGACTAAATTCCCATTGGTTTCAGTGAGTCTGCCCTAAGCATGAATAAGTCTGGATCCAAAAAACAGCACTGCAAGCTTCTAAATTTGATTTGTTATTATTCAAAACTCAAGGGAAACTGCTTCCTCCTCTTAGATAGCTGCAGATCCCCACCCTCTACAGAAAAATTCCCACAAGACAGATTCAGAATATAGCAAGTCAGTCTGGCAGTAGTAACAGCCTGCTTTCCCCTTTCAGGTTAAAAGGACAAATTACTCCAGCTGTTAAGTGTGAGGTATACTTTAACAAAACACTTTCCATTCTAAAGCCATGTTGACAACACTCTGGCTATTTCCATAATGATACAGTGTGACAAACATGCACTTCATATGGAATATCAATCATTCCTAGAAGAAGATATGCATAAATATTGGCTATGTATATGTGTGGGCTTGCGGAGGCAGGAAGAGGAGGAATTAGGAAGCAGCTATATATGGAAATAAATGCTAGGCAATGTATATTTGCATTGTACATTTGCATATACATGTAAATAAAGCAAATGCTGCATCAATAATCAGTATGTCATGGACTTCTGAACACTTGATAATAAAATGGAGTGCAAAGCTAAGCTGTAGGTTAAAATGAGCATACCAGTAGTGCTGGTGCTAATATATACCAGCCTTCTCCCCTACAGGATTTTATATGGCATGGCTTATGATTTTTTTTTTCTCAGATCAGCTTCTGGGCACTGTACAAAGTGTTGGTTATCACCTTTAAAGGCCTATATGGCTTGGGCCTGAGTTACTTGAGGGAACGCCTCTCCCTACACAATCCGCCCCACACTCTCAAAACATCCGGGAAGAATTTATTAGACTATCCAAAGACCAGACTAATATCAACTTCCCACAAAGCATTTACCGTCATGGCCCCTAAATTGTGGAATAGCTTACCGGAAGTGATCCGACTTATCACTACCTTAGATGCCTTTAAGAAGGCACTCAAGACAGATCTCTTCTGGCGGGCCTACCCCCTGATTTTCTGTAGACAACCATAAAGGGACACTCCACTCAGAGAATGTTTGTTAGATTAGATGTTGATATAGTGATTTTTATTGATGTTAATGCAATGCTGTGATTTTATAGACTGTATTTTATATGGAACTGTAATTCTATTTTTATTAATGTAATCCTGCCTCGATACGCAGGGAGAGGTGGAAAATATAAATAAGAACTATTATTATTATTATTATT
This sequence comes from Sceloporus undulatus, assembly GCF_019175285.1. NCBI lineage: Eukaryota > Metazoa > Chordata > Lepidosauria > Squamata > Phrynosomatidae > Sceloporus > Sceloporus undulatus. The sequence goes on along the minus strand of NW_024802935.1, from coordinate 1,132,857 downwards.
ATTATTATTATTATTATTATTATTATTATTA
>NW_024802935.1:1112477-1132816 GCF_019175285.1 Sceloporus undulatus | reverse complement strand
AAAATCTGGTACAAAATTTAAAATATAGTTAATAAACAATAAAATTAGCCACATAGGAAGGACAGCAACTAATCCCAGTGTGTGTGTGTGTGTGTGTGTGTGTGTGTGTGTGTGTGTGTGTATTTTAAAAGCCAAATGAAACACAAATTATTTAAAAGGTCATTTGAGGATGAGTAGTGAAGAGACTATACATATTTCTCTACCAAAGGAATTCTAAAAATATGAGACCACCAGCAAAAAGTTTGTCCTTGGTATTTGGCTTCATCAATATGATATAATGGCAGATGTATTCCATGTAGTTTCTTTCAAACTGCAGGTGAGCTGTTAGAACAACATACTTCCCTTCCATTGGCTGGTTGCCTGTGGATTGTACTCATTCTCAGTCTTTCAGACAGCTCATGATGGTATTTTGATGTTTCTGCTGACCTATTACTGTGTTGACTTCATGGCAGCCAAAACATACATTTGTGATCTCATTTTTCCCTGTGCATTTCTTCCACTCAATCAAACATGCACACAGGCTTCCACAAAACAGAAAAATGCTTTTAAGCCTTGGTGGTGCTCTGGGAGTAGTGTCATTGGAAATCCCTAGTCATTTTAAGGATAACTGTGTGTGCACACACAGGTTTTGGCATATAACTTAACACCCAAATCCAAATACCCATGGAAACTAATTTTTGCCAGGAAGAAAATTTCAGCAGCAATATTTTGGAACATAAAATATTTAGTGGGCACTGTGATTCTGGGAATGCAAAAAGTTAGATTTTTAATTTGGATTGGATTTCTGCAATGAATTTTTATATGGTGCAACCATCACTGTGAATTAGCATCAGAGGATGTTTCTTGCTACAGATGGAAGACTCAAGTATGTCCCTTCAATATTTCTCTTTCTGGGGGCTATATCCAAAATTAGATTGAAATCCAACTAGGCTTATGCTAATCTCATGTCGATCATGAGTTTCACTTATGAAAAGATTTTAATAGTGAAAATTGACTTCAAAAACAAACAACTCCACCCCACCCCGCCTAATTGTTCTTCACTTCCCCATTCATTTGAGATTTCTGTTCTTCTTCCTCTGGAAGTACTGGGTGTCTGTGTGTGTGGTGAAGACCTATTACTACGACTCATGGTTTCTATAGGAGAAACATGGGCTGGGGGGATTTTAAAAAAAGAAAATCACAACAGACTCATTGAGGGTGCATCTGTACTGTACTGTAGAAATAATGCACTTTGACCACCTTTATTGCTCTGGCTCCATCTTATGATATCCTGGGATGTGTAGTTTTGTAAGGTTTTTCGCCTTCTCTGCCAAAGACTGTTGGTGGCTCACAAAACTACAATCCCAGGATTCTGTAAAATTGTGTCATGGAAGTTAAAGTGGGATCAGACTGCATTATTTCAACAATGTAGATGCATCCTAAATTACCAATTTGTAAGAAATTCCAGAGAACAGATAAAACAGCAGACCAGAAAATATGATCATGAAGACAAGTGCTTAAATCACCCTCACTCTTTTCCATACAATAAAGATAGTTTTTTTTTAAAAAAAAAACTTTATTAAATTTTACAATAAAGTACAAAAACTAATTACATTCCATTACAGACTTTCTTAAGTCAGTTTTGTGACATAATTTCTACACTGTTGTTTCATTTGATTCTAGTTTTCCTTATATATCGTTTCTCTAAGTTCATAGGAATACAAGAGTTATGTAACTTTTACAAAGAAATAAACATGACTGTCTTACATATAGTATATGTTTTTGTTCTAATAAATAATAATAAATAAAGTTTTTATTTATATCCCGCACCTTCCTTCGATCAGGGCGGCTTACAGTATAAAATTTAAAACAACAATACATACAATAAAATCCAAAATACATCACATATAAACAATAATAAAAAACACAGGCTAAAAGCCCCAAAGCCCTTCCTCTTGGCCACGAAAGAGGAGGGAGGCCCACAGGATTTTTAATCGGGGAAATGCCTGTTGGAACAGGAAGGTCTTCAAATCCTTCCTGAATTGGGCCAGGGTGGTAGTCGAGCGGAGCTCAGTGGGCAGCGTATTCCAAAGGGCTGGGGCAGCAGTGGAAAATGTCCTACTTGTGGTGGAGGACAATCTAGCCCCAGGCACCTTCAGTAGCTGCTGCCCAGATGTCCTGAGGGTGCGAGGCGGAATGTACGGGGAGAGGCGATCCTTTAGGTAACCTGGACCCAAGCCATTTAGGACTTTATAGGTAATAACCAACGCCTTATATTGGGCCCGGAAGCGAATAGGCAACCAATGGAGATCTTTCAACACCGGTGTTATATGGCTGGTCCTGGGAGCACCAGTGACCAGCCGGGCTGCCATGTTCTGAACCATTTGCAGCTTCCGAGTTTGATATAAGGGTTGCCCCAAGTAGAGTACATTGCAGAAATCCAATCTCGAGGTTACCAGAGCATGTACAACAGTTTCTAGGTCCCTCTGGGCCAGGTATGGGCGCAGCTGGCGAATAAGCCGAAGCTGATAACAGGTGCTCTTGACCGTCGCATTCACCTGAGCAGTCAGGTGTAGCGACGAGTCAAGAAGCACCCCCAGACTGCGCACGGAGTCCTTCACAGGGAGCGTGACCCCGTTCAGGACAGGTGGAACCATCGCCATTCCTGGACCAGGGGAACCTATAACTAGTACCTCCGTTTTCTCTGGATTCAATTTGAGTCGGTTTTCCCTTATCCAGCCCATTACTGACTCCAGGCATGCCACGAGAGGAGAGACCCCATCCCCAGTCACTGCATCAGTCGGTTTCCCTTATTTCTGTTTCCCTTATCTAAATCACAATATATTAAAGAAAAAATGTATACTAAATTTCAATACAACTAACAACTAAAATTAATATCTCTCGCAACATTATATGTACTTATCTTGTATCTCTTTCCATACTTCAGTTATGCTTATCTATATTGCTTCATTGAATTCCCTATATAGGAAATTCACATTATACTTTCCTATCATTATGCAGCCTAATGGCGATTAACATATTTATGAAAGACTTACATTTAATCTTCTCCTTAGCATTTAATTTTTTCCCTAAATATCTTTATTAATCAATTTCATAATCACAAAAATACCATGTCATACGCAATATATTACAATGAATTTCTTTCTTCCTTATCTTGCACTTCCCTCATCAAATGTCTTATTTGTGCTACTTGTTTTCTTTTTTCTTCTTACTTCTCCTTAACAGTTTATACATTCCCCTGTACATATATAATGTCTCTGAACTTAGTATAATTCTCAATACCTCCTTCTATCAGTTTTCAATAAACCATATCATGACATTATATCTATAAAGAATTTGTCAAATAATATATGCAAGATAACTTCCTGTATTCTTGTTATACTTAATAATTCTTAAACAAAATATTCAACAAAACCTCTTTTATGTCCAATTTATAACTAATATAATGTTTTCCCATTTCCCCCTCTATGATGAAATGTAATCTCAGTGTATTCTCTTTATTCAATTTTCTCTTTCCATAACTTTGAATTTACTGAAAATTAATTAATTCCTCCAGATCAATTGTGTATCTTCATTGTTTCCATTCTTATGGTATTTCCTGGAGTTTATTGTAGTAATTTTTTGTCAATGCCTCAAATCTTAGTATCCATTCGTCTATGTTTAACTCTTCCTCTAATTTCCAGTTTTTAGCAATTATTAGCCTTGCTGATATAATAAGGTCAAACTACTTAGGAGCTCTTTTTTTATGTCCAAGTTCTGATCCCACAAGTCCTTAATTGGTTGCCATTCAATTTCAAATTCCGACATATTCTTATTTTTGATCTTGTATGAGAGTCTGTCCATCTCTTTCATATCATGTAATTTTATGAGTCAGTCTTCAATCGATGGTTTATCTTCTAATTTCTAACTCTTAGCGATAAGCAATCTGGCCACTGTTACCAGATGTAGAATAATTCTCTATGCTTTATTTTCAATATTGCATTCCATAAGCGTTGTCATGTTAAGTAGGTAGATTTCTGGTCTCATTGAAAATTTAATTTTATAGATTTTTTGTATTGTTTTATGTATGTTCTTCCAAAATGCTTTTATTTTGGCACAAGACCACCACATATGATACACTGTCCCCTTTGTCTGTTTACATCTCCAACATTTATTATTTTTTGAGTTATATATCTTTTTCAATTTTGTTGGGGTATAATACCATCTGTTTGCTACTTTCATAAAGTTTTCTTTAAGGTCTTGTGCCGCGGTGAATTTGTTTGTTCTCTCCCATACTTTTCCCCAATTTTCCAGCATTATTGGATGACCTGTGTCTGGAGCCCATCTATTAATTGAATCTTTTATACGTTCCGCTTCTGTTTCTCTTTCCAATAGTATTTTATATATTTGGGCTATTTTCTTTTTATCTTTATTCCAAATTATGTTGTCTACATCATTCAATTGTTCTTCAATACCTTCATTCCTTATGTCTTCTTTGAATTTGTTTTATATCTGTAAATAGTTGAACCAATGAAATTTAGTTTGTCCCGCATTGATTTCTTCTAGGCTCTTAATCTTTATATTTCCTTGTATATCTTTCATCATAAAATCTCTGTAAGTAAGCCAATGTTGATTTTCTTCCCATCTGCCAAATAGACCTTCTTGAGAAGACGTCCATATAGGTAGTTTTAAGTAAAACTTTTTCCAAATTTTAATCCATGTAGAAAATAATGCCTTTCTAATAGGGTGGACGTTAAATGCCTTATTAACTAAGATTTTTTGATAACACAAATAGCCATTGTGAAGTCGAAGGCTTTCATGGCCAGCATCCATAGTTTTTTGTGGGTTTTTCAGGCTATGCGGCCATCTTCTAGAAGATTTTCTTCCTGACGTTTTGCCAGCATCTGTGGCTTGGAATCTTCAGAGAATGCTTGCCTGGAAAAAAGTGGGTATATATACTGTGTGAGCCTGGGAATGCAGGAGTGATTTGCATGTGTATTGTTCTGTGCTGATGGCAGGCCTCAGGCATTAGCCTCCCATCCTGAGGCCTGCCATCAGCATAGAACAATACACATGCAAATCACTCCTGCATTCCCAGGCTCACACTACACACACACACACACACACACACACACCCCTTCTAGAACATGGCCACATAGCCCGAAAAACCCACAAATACTACAAATAGCCATGCCAGCCATAACGCAAATCTATTCCTTCATGATCTAATATATTTGTGTTTTCTAATTTTATTCATTCTTGTATCCAGATAAGGTGCAATGCATATAAATATAATTTCAGGTCTGGCATAGCCCATCCTCCCCTTTCTTTAACATCCTGCAGTGTGTCCCACTTTATCCTGACATTTTCCCATTTCCATATAATTCTTTGTTCCAATTAATTACAATCTTCTCGTCGCATATAATAGGGACATTGATAAATAGAAACATAATTTTCGGGAGAATCATCATTTTTATTGCTGCAATTCTGTCTAATATGGACAATCCTATATTGTTCCAGCTTATTAAGTCTTTTTGAATTCCTGACCATATTTTTTTATAATTGTTTTTGTACAAATTGATGTTATTATTTGTGAGCCACACTCCTGGATATTTTACTTTCTTTTGAATTTTGCAGCCTGACCTAGCCATTAGTAATTCTTTTTCTTTCTTTCTTTCTTTCTTTCTTTCTTTCTTTCTTTCTTAGGTTTTTAGTTAACATAGTTGTTTTAACTTTATTGATCTTAAATCCTGATACATTGCCAAATGCATTAAGTTCTTCTATCAAAAAATCTGTATTACTAAGTGGATCTTCTAGTATTACCACCATATCATTGGTGAAAACTTTAATTTTATGTTCGTATCCTTTGATATGAGTCCCTCTTATAGCTTTGTTCTCTCTGATTGCATTACTTAGTATTTCCATTACAGCAATAAAGATAAGAAGTGACAAAGGAAACCCCTGTCTTGTTCCCTTGGTAATTTGGAATTCCCTTGTTTTGTTGTGGTTTATCAATAAATGTGCTAATTGTTTCTTATAGATCTCCCTGACAAAGGTAGTTTTAGATAATATGAACTGTAATATCCCAAATGGCATCTAGAGTCAGCTCTCAGTATCTGTGGGGGATCCATTCTGGTCTCCCCCCGCAGATATCAGAATTCACAGATGCTCAACCCTGCGTTATCCCCAATGGTAGCATGTGCACGTGCCCATGCCACCATTAGGGACAGCTCCCATTGTTCCATGGTGGTGGGTGCGCATGGCCGCACCAGCACTGGGGACAAGGGAACTTAATGGTGGTGCAGCTGTGGGCATATGCCACCACAGGACAATGGGGATTGTCCCTAATTGTGGCACAGCTGCATGCACATACCATCATTGGGGACAATGCAGGCTTGCTATCCATGGATACTTGGATCTGTGGATGGCAAGCCCACAGATACTGAGGACTGACTGTAAGTAGCAAAGGTTCATTAAAAACAAATCGCTACATGCTGCATGGTATCTTGTGGGCATCTGAAAAAGGGAGACCTGTCTTACTTGACTCCATTGCTCAAGGATCTGAAAGTCCCCCAGAGAAAAAGAAAAAGACAAAAACTCTACAACTTGTCCCCAATTCCCATTGTCTCTGCCATTCATTAGACACCTCACTTTGGATGTAGCACTTCAGTTCATTTTAAGATACGAAGATATCTCTTACCTCTACCATCCAGTGCTGGAAGTCAGTTCCTGCAACAGAGTCTGCTAATTAGTTTACTGGTTTCCCTACATGGCCAAGTATCCAACATAGTTCTAATAAATTCTCATTAATTGGATATTGTTATTTACTATCCAAATTTAATTAATAACAATATTTCTGCAGGCTAGCTTAGATAGCCAGAAGTCCAAACAGAGAATTTGATACAATCAGCATGTGATTAAGATAAATGTTTCATGCTCATTCTAATGCTACTATTATAGCCGTCTATTCTGCAATAAATATCCAGAGACAAATGAATAATCTAAATTCTTTATTAATTCCAATTCGAGGGATTCAGTAAGTAGTAAGCCACGCTGATAGCCTTTATTGCTGAAGGGCGAGGTATAAATACCATAAATAAATAAATGCTTATACTATCATCTGTAGAATTCTGAGAACCATCTGTATAAGCTCCACAACAAAAGTACCTTTGACAATGAATATATTAATAAATAAATTCCTAGAGACCTGAACTACTGCTCTACTGAGAACCCAAGACATGTAGGTGCACATCTGCCAAAAAGGGAATCCATAACAACTAAAAGTATCCTGGGCAAGTTGATTTCTATTTTAACTTTCATCCTGTTAACTGCTGTGAAATTAATTTCAGCTCATGATGACTCTATGAATGAGAGACCTCCAAGTCAGTCTGTTATCAACAACCGTACTCAGGTCTTGCAAACTTAGGGTCATGGTTTCCTTGATTGAATCTATCCATATGAATGCGGTCTTCCTCTTTTCCTACTGCCTCCTACCTTACCAAGCTCAATTGTCCAATGAGTCATGCATTCTCATGCTATGTCCGAGGTACAACAGTCTCAGCTTAGTCATCTTGACTTCTAGGGGCAGTTCAGGAATGGAACTTTCACTTTCTCCTCATAAATTCATATTACTCAATACTTGGTTGCATTAGAAAGAGCCTTCATTCACTGGAAAAGCACATGTTCATTAGTTTGTTACTGCAGAAGTTCTCAAGTGTGGTACACACAAGAAAACCTCTTTCATAACCAGTTGCTTCAGACTGATGGATTCATCTTGGTTTGAACTTTCTGGACTATCTACAAAGCAAGTTGATTTTTGTCCAGATCTGCACATTGAAAGAAAGCATGCAGAGATGCAGGTGAAAAAATGTGCACATTTCAGAAGCATACATAGAATAATGTGCCTGTGAAGATAGTTAAGGCACTAGCCTGCATGGCCTGAGTGGAGCCAGCAACCACAGCTTTTTAAATGTTGGGAAGGGAAAAGATTGGAAAAAATCAAACTTGGGCTTTTCAACTGTCAGGGCCAGCTGGAGATAAAGGGGGGGGGGGGTCAAAACAGATATTAGGTTAGTTGGGAGCTAAAGGAATAGTGAAGAACTAAAGAAGGACTTCAGGAGAAAGCTGTTACACTGTTTTTACATAAATGGATACATTGCAATAAATACAGAACCAACTCAAATGTGTGATGTTTGAACTGGTAGTGCTGGGAGTGTTTTGATTGTGTATCCCTGCATGGTAGGGAGTTGGACTGGATGGCCCTTGTGGTGTCTTCAAACTCTTTGATTCTATGATCCTATAACATTTTGTTTTTGTTATGCAATAGTTTTTTAGATGGGTCAGCCCCTCTTCTGTAATAAGCCTATGCTTGATTTAATCAGTGCAAGGAATGCATTAAAGCTACATGCACAATTTTAATATGACCATGAACATGCACACATTTGCGGGGCTAGGGAAACAAAGCAAAGAAAACAACAAAGTAAAACCTGGCAGAAACAGCCACAGACCAAACATGAAGATGGCAAAGGGAAGATGTTTGTAGATGTGGAGAATAAGATATCCACATCCATAGTTTCAGGTTCAGTCCTCCATCCCAATCCTATCATCCAGCATTTCTACTTCAAAAGATTCTTATGGTAAATAGAAAAAGAAAAGACCTTTTCCTGAGATCTTGAAGTACTTCTGACCATCAGAACAGATAGTTCTAAGCCAAATATATATATGACGAAACTCTGCTAATGTAGTTCCATAGAGATGCTAATGTTGTTTGCTTGATTGCTTGTTATATAAAGATGGTGAGCTATGAAGATAACAGGACAAGGAAGCCCTACCTGAGAACCAAAATACTTTAGCATTATATGTAGGCTAGCTGTCAATGGCACATTTGGTTGGAATCCTGTTTGCACCCTACACTAGCGTTATAACTTTCCTTGTCCTTTTGCCAGGGTCATGTAAGGATGACAAATAAAGGCTGACAAAACCAAGAGCTGATTTATTACTTCCTTCATAGCAGCTGTAGCATTGTTGTTTTTCCCCTGACCACAGTTGCTGCAGATACTGCTGTAGTTACACTGGTATAGCAAAACAACAGGATTCAAACAATCATAGAGGTGGAATGTATCTCAAGGGCCATCTAGATCAATCCGAGGCTATGTAACAACACACAGCTAAAGCACTCCTGAGGGATAGCCACCTGATCTTTGCTTAAGGACCTCCAAAAAAGAAGAGTCCAACACCCTCTGAGGCCGTTCATTTCACTGTTTAACAGCCCTTACTATCATGAAGTGCTTTCTCATGTTTAAGTAGAATCTCTTTTCTTGTCATTTGAATCCTTGGCTCATGTTCTGCTCTGTAGAGCAGCAGGGAACAAGCTTACTCCATCTTGTACATGGCATCCCTTCAGATATTTAAAGGTGGCCATCCCCTCAGATATTTAAAGATGGCCATCATGTCACCTTTTAGACTTGTCCAAGCTGAACATACTCATCTTCCTAAGCCATTTTGCATAGGGCTTGTTTTCAGACCCTTTGTCATCTTGGTCACCCTTCTCTAGGCATGTTCAAGCTTGCCAATTTCCATCCTGATTTGTGGCTCCCAGAAATGGACACAGTATTCTATTCGAGGCCAGACCAAAATAGAATAGAGTGGTATAATCATTTCCCTCAGTATGGACACTACATTCCTATTCATTCTGGCCATTGGGGGGAGGGGGGAGGCAACTCCCCCTTTATTGTGCAAATTGTGGCTGAAGTCTGAGTAGAAAGGAGCCCTAAGTGTGTTATTTCAGAAGGGAAGACTTGATTAACATTTTTACCTATTTTATCTGTTTTCATTTGGTGTTATACTTGAACTTGTTTTATTGGTTTCTTTGATTACATTCAAGTTTTAAACAGAGGTTGAAGGATAAATATATAATCAGCTACACTTGTGAATGTACCTTATGGCTTACATTTTATACACTTTGGAGAAAGCTTTACTTATTTGCAAATACATATGTCTGGGATTGAACTGCATTGCTACCATAGGTGGGCCTTATGAAAGGCACAAACATTTTAAAGCCAATCAGGATTATTTCAGAGAAAACAAATCCAATTCCATGGTCTGATGACCAGTGAGTCTTTGTCCATGGTTCATTATGGCAATCTGCAGGTTGTGTCTGCATGCATAATACTTATAATAAGCATTCACTCAACATTTCCTAATTGGACAGTATTAATACAAATGTGTTTGACTGTTTACTTTCATATGTCAGATATAGCTAGGGGAACTAGGAAATTCAGTTAAGGACTGTTAAACAAAGTTATGCTGTCATTTAATGCATCCAACACATCATACAGAGAAAGGGAGACCGCTGTGCTGAAAAAGATGGAGCAACTCAACTGTGAAAAATTTCTGAACAAAAGGGAATGGCAGAGTGTGTGAAACATACATGTCTCAATGTGCTGTATGCTCAAGATAAAAGAGAGCTGGCATGGTATAGTGCTTTAAGTGTTGAACTACAACTCTGGAGATCAGGGTTCAAGTCCCTGCTCAGTCATGGAAACACACTGGGTGACCTTGAAGAAGTCACATTCTCAGAGGAAGACAAAGGCAAGCCCCCCTCCGAGCTAATTTTGCCAAGAAAACCTCATGATAAGTTCACCTAGGATCACTGTAAGTCAGAAACAACTTGAAGGCACACAACAATAACAATGTCCCCAATCCCTCTGCTCCCTTGCTTCACTTTGCCATGTCAATAAAATATTTATAACAGTAATAATTAAATAATAATTGTTGTTGTGTGCCTTCAAGTAGTTTCCAACTTATGGTGACTCTAAGGTGCACCTATCATGGAGTTTTCTGGGCAAATTTTGTTCAGATGGAGTTTGCCATTGCCATCCTCTGAAGCCGAGAGAGTGTGATTTTCCCAAGGTCACCAAGTGGGTTTCCATTAGATCATATAACCACAAATGTGACAATAAATTATTCATGAAGATTTCATCATAGGAAGAGCCTCCCTCTACTCTCTGTCTCCAAAACAAGAGTCACAGTCACAAACTTTGCAAAGAGAAAGAGAATGCTGGTGATCTCCTCCCACTGCACTTCCTTATTACTCTCATCTTTCATGTGAGATTTCACTATGTTGGGGTCTTTTGGGCAAAGCAAATCACAGCAGAAACTCTCCTGGCATGTCATCAGGTTCATATTACATTGCTCTGGAAATGACATTGCTGAATAAATTAAAATGTAGAGACCAAAATCCTATGAATGTTTGCTACAGGGGCAGTCTTATACTCTGCTTGCCCAGAAAACCAGCATGAGCAGTGACTTCTTCCAGTATTCACAGAGAATCCTACCTCAGCTATGAAACACACTGGGTGACCTTGACACCTGGGTTCTATATCTCAGTCTGATCTAGCTGTCAGAGTTTTGATGAGGATGAATAGAGGGAAAGCATACTTACCACCTCAAACTCATTAGGAAAGTGGTGATTATTTTGTACCTCCTACAGTTGATTATTCACAAATAAGAATGTATTTCTTACAAATAAACTGCTGTAACATAATTGCAGCCAAATGGAAAAGCATAGCAATCCATTATTTTACTTCCTCAGAACTATTGTTATTTGCAAAATCAGTGGGGTCTACAAGTATTGCTGGCTAGAAGATTTAATTTATTTCTCTTGACAATTAAGGAAAATACTGTTTGGCCCTACAAAGACCACAATTCTTTTTTTAAAAAAGAATATTTTTATTATGGGAAACAAATAAATAAAATAAAAAGGCCACATCCTTTGAATGCAGAAAGTCTCATAATCCCTAGGAAATATTTCTGTCTAAAAACCATTGCTACTTGGAGCCTATAATACTGAACTAGATGGCCCAATGGACTGGTATGTTATATAAGGTAATAACTTTTTTTTTAAACTTATTTTGCATTACTGCTCAGACAATATGACTGCAACAAAATTTGGATCCATCTGTTTTCATTATATATAATAAATGTGGTAAAGCATGTTGCCCATGATAAGGTAATAATATAGGTGACTAGTTTGCTTTGTGAAAGTATGTATTTATTTATATTTAATATATCACCTTTCTCCCAGAATGGGACCCAAGGTAGCTTCCATGGAGAATCAGTTTAAATACCTTCATAAAATTTTAAACACCACTTATTACATAATATAAAATCATATAAAGCTACACAAAAAATTTAAAAAAAAACAGATCTCAATAAAAGACCACTCACCCAGCTTATTCATTTAAGGCCTGCTTAAACCGATATGTATTTATCTGACTGCTAGTGAAAAGAAAAGATCAGCCACTGAGATGATCCTCTCTCATATCCTCACCAAGTGAGCCTATGGTGGTGAAAGGACTGAGAGAAAGCCTTCCCCTGTCAATCTTGGAGGTCTGGAAGGTACGTATGGAGAGATATGGTTTTTCAGATTGTCTGGACCTACACTGTATAGGATTTCATAGACAGAGGAGTTTATCACACAAAGGAGAGTAGGAGTTTATCCCGTGAATATCCCAGGAAAATCATGTAAATACACAAAATGATTTCACATGACATCGCACAAAACCAGCCATTGGTCACAAAGAAGCATTAATGCACATCTTTTTACTTTTGGGATTTCAGTGGCAATTATTTCCGATATCACTTTATTTGCAAAATTGCATGTGATAATCATTCATGCAATTACTCGCCATTTTCACTTTATTTGTGGGATGCTTTAAATTCACTTTAATCTCTCTTTAATGCCAAATTTAGCCCCAGTGTGATAAACTCCCTAGACTAGCACTTTGAATTGTTCTTGGAAACGAACTAGTAGCCAATGTAACTATTTTAACAAAGGAATTATATTCTCCCTATAATTGGCCATGGTCAGCATTCTGGTCACAGCATTTTGGACCTACTTAAGTTTTTGAACAGTTTCCAAAGATAACCCTTTGTAGAATGTGTTCTAGTAGTCAAAACAGGAAGTAATCAAGGCATATATCACTGTAGCCTATAAATGACCAGGAAAACAAAGCTGGTGGCTCTTTTGAAAAATTGCATTATAGTTCCTATGGCTCCTGGGAGGAAGGGCAATGGGTGACCAGGAAAATTGCTTATGCAGGCAATTGTTAGCAAAAAGAACCAGCATCCATTTGCCCCTTTTTGCTCTTTCTGCAATGATCAGCATACTCTCTAACATTTCATAGATGAAAACTACAATGTGTGTAGCCAAGCATAATCAGAGTGTTCTCAAGATGGTAAAAATTATTAAGGACATTTTGGGTGAGATTACAGGAAAGGGAAAAGATGCCCTTTCAGACTGTTTGCCTCTTCTCCCCCTAGCTAAGTGAACTCAGTTTGCATCACTTAAAGTAAACTGAGGAAAGTAGAATTGGAAGAGGAGTTTTCAGATTCCTAGTTCAGCCTCCAACTATGTGGCTCCTATGTCACAAAACTGATATATCAATAACAATGCTTCTCAGCTTTTTTTATTAACAGCTATACTCAAAGAAAGATATAAGGGCACCAATAGAATTTATATGGACAACGACTTGAGCGTGACTGGCAAAGATCTCGACTCATATCTGACAGGACATGCCATAGGATTTAGGCGATAGATGCAGCTAAGAAGTCTTTCTATTCTGCATCTATTGCATCTGTGAAGTCTCATCCAGCAGAGCTATTCAGGGTGGTTAGGAATTTAACTCAACATTCCCCCACCCTGAACCCTTTGCTAGAATCTACAACAGCCTGCTGTGATGCTTTTAATAATCACTTCGCAGACAAAATCTCTCAGATAAGAGCTGACTTGGATGCCGGCTTTGAAACTGAGTCGTTAGGAGAGGTATCCAGCGTCTCCACCTATACTGTTATTCTGGATCAGTTTGAGCTTCTCAGTACCAAGGATGTGGACAAGCTTCTTGGTTATGTGAAAAAAACAACTTGCTCTCTCGACCTTTGGCCGTCTTGGCTGGCCATCCAGGAGGGTGATGCCATTAGGTTACTATTAAAGAACATAATCAATGCATCCTTTAGGGAAGGCTATCTTCCATCTTGCCTTAAGCAGGCAGTGGTTAAACCACTTCTAAAGACCCTTCCCTTGACCCCCTGGACAGAAATAATTATAGGCCTGTTTTATTGTTACCATTTTTGGGAAAGGTAATTGAGAGAGCAGTCGCTATTCAACTCCAAGTAATCCTGGATGAAACGGATTATCTAGATCCATTTCAAACCGGTTTTAGGGCAGACTACGGAGTTGAGATAGCCTTGGTCACCATAGTAGATGACCTCTGTCTGGGCTCTGACAGGGGAAGTGTGACCCTGCTGGTGCTCTTGGACCTTTCAGTGGCCTTCGATACCATTGATCATGGCATCCTTCTGGAATGCCTGAGAGAGCTGGGAATTGGAGGCTCTTCTCTGCAGTGGTTCCAGTCCTACCTCTTGGGTAGATTCCAGATGGTGTCACTTGGGGACAGTTATTCGGCCAAGAGGAAGCTCAGGTCGGACATCCCTCAAGGCGCCATTCTGTCCCCAATGCTGTTCAACATTTACATGAAGCCAGTGGGCAAGATCATCTGGAGACATGGGGTGGGGTGTTATCCGTATGTTGATGACACCCAAATATATTTCTCTGTGTCTCAGACTGTTGCAGTGACTAAGGAAGGAATCTCTCCTCTGAATGCCTGTCTTAAATTGGTATTAAACTGGATGAGGGAAAACAAATTCAAGTTGAATGCAGGTAAGACAGAGGTACTAGTAATAGGGACTCTCAATCCGGGAATGGAGTTATGCCAGCCAGTTCTGGATGGGGCCACACTTCCCCTGAAGGACTCTGTCTGCAGTTTGGGGGTGCTCCTAGACTCGTCTCTCAATCTGACGGCTCAGGTGGATGTGATGGTCAGGAGCACTTGCTTTCAGCTTCGGCTGATATGTGAACTGTGCCCCTTCCTGGAGCAAGAAGACCTTGAAACAGTAGTACATACACTGGTATCCTCTCGGCTCGACTTTTGTAATGTGCTCTACATGGGGCTAGCTCTGTGTCAAGTTCGGAAACTTCAACTGGTACAGAATATGGCAGCTAGGCTGGTTACTGGCACATCTAGGTCTGCCCACATTACACCAGTTTTAAAATCCCTTCACTGGCTGCCTGTTAGTTTCTGGGCAAGATACAAAGTGTGGGTTTTAACCTTTAAAGGCCTACATGGCTTGGGTCCTGACTTCTTGCGGGAATGCCTTCTCCGATATAATCCTCCCCGCACTCTTCGTTCTGCTGGGAAGAATCTGCTTCAACCAAAGAGGACTAGACTTTTGGCAGTGACTCAGTGTTCCTTTTCAGCAGTTGCTCCTAGACTCTGGAACAACCTGCTGGATGGGATCCGTCAGATTACCACCTTGGAAATCTTTAAGAAGGCTATTAAGATGGATCTCTTCTGGAAGGCCTTTGCAGACTAGATCCACCTCCATTTTCCTGCCTCCCCCCTTCACTTCTCTCCTCTTTTCTCCATCCCCTTTTTCATCATATATGGACCCCTGCTATACAGTTCTTTTTTACAATTCTTCTATTGATTTTAACTGTGATTGTATACTATTGTTTTAATATCTCTCTGGTTTAATCTCTTTTTAGTATTACTATGTTTTTATACGGGGGGGAGGGATAGGGGTTTCTTAGAATTTTAACTGTATCTTGTTTTAGAATAGAATAGAAATTTATTGTTAAAAGCTAAAAGCCATCACAATATAAAATATATCCAAACAGTAAATACAAAAACAGTGTTTAAAAAAAAAAAGCAAAAACACCAAAGCATAAAAATCACCAAAAACAACATGGTAAAGTTAATAAAAGAGATCCATCAACAAAAAACCAATAATACATCATAAATGATAAAATAATAAAACCATAAAACTTGAATGGATCTAGCCGTCATTCTGATCAAGAAAACTAATCCTAATCTTGCTAGCAGCTAAACCAAATTTTGCTACCATAGAAGTAACAAATGCATTGTTGCCAGCCAACAGGACACAAGTCTGCTGAAAGCAAGATCTACTGGAAAGGGATTTCAAAATACAATCAAGAAACCTTTGTCTAGGAGATATATACAGAGGGCAATGTAGAAGGCAATGTTCTGTATTCTCCACTTCCCCGGTTTTGTAGATACATAGTCTTAGATGGACAGGAGTGTTATTATATCTGCCCGTCAAATAGGCAGAAAGCATATATTGGACCTTAGAGCAGTAAATGCTTTTCTAGCAGGGGCCAAAGTAAGATTAATAAAGTAATACCCTAACCCAAATGCAGTCTTGTACAATGGGTACCAAAGAGAAAAAGAAGAGCTCGAAAGTGAAAGAAGGTCGGCCCATTTGGAAGCAAGATAAAATTTTCTCTTTAATCAGTTGCTTGACTCTACGGGTGGTATAATATGGAAGTGAGTCCACATTAATCTCATAGCTCTGTAATATTGTTCTAAGTATAGATACCCAGGAGTTTGGAGAATTAAGTGATATTTGTTCTAAAAAACATTTTTTGGGGAGCCTAGAATCACTCATGGATAACAACTTTAACCAGTAGAAGGAAAGAGCACTACGTGTACCAGCTAGAAGAGTAGTTTGGCATGTTTCCGCTCTCAGAAAAGAAACAGGGGTACACTTAGAGACAGCCAACAGGGATCTTAGAAATAAGTTCAGAACAGTTTCTAAATTTGAGACACTTGTATCCCCAAATTTCTGCTCCATATAATAACTGAGGAACATTTTTTCTTTGATAAACCTCGATTGTAGGTGCTCCTAAGTGACCTCCTTGAAGTCTATGAAATTTAAACAGAGAATTTATAGAGAGGGATGATTTTAGCTTAGAAGCAACAAAATGAGTTTTCCATGACAAATTAGATTGAAATCTTAAACCCAAGTACTTGTAATAGGATTGTTGACGTTTCCTTTGTACAGTATTCATTTAGCTTCTTTAAGAGTTTGCGCATTCCAATTAAGGTGACCGAAATCAAAACAATATCATCAGCATATAACAACACTGAAAGTTTAACATCCTGAATAGTAGCTGGGAAAATTTTTTGATCCTTTTAAGGCCTGGTGACATCATTAATATAAAAATTAAATAAAAAAGGTATCTTGTTTTATTGTTGTAATCGCTTGGATTCCAAGTGATTAAGTGGAATATAAATAAATAAATATTATATTATTATATTACATTTGATTAATTGTATCTTTTTTAAAAAAAAATTGCACATAACTAATTGCTTTGCAATGACTAATTGCAATAAAAAACAATTTTGCCAATTCTACATTTTCCAGCCTTGCCACTGTTGGAGAAATTCAATTTGTTGACATTTATCATGTTTGTTCAAAGACACAACTTTAGTGAGGAAGCAATCCATTTTACTTATCTTAATATTTTATTTCTGGATACAACTTGATCAAGCAAATGTGATAGTTCTTCAGGTTCTGCTTCCCATCCAGAGGCCTCAGAGAAGATTTCATCTTGCCTTACAGCTCACTAGCTTGTAACATTCTTCTTTGCTCTGATTTGCTGAAACCATAATATCTCTCATTGACTAAAATAGCAAGTTTATATAGACTAGATATCATGGGAGAACTGAAGAGTCTTATTCACTGAATTTATTCATTGAATAAATCAGATGTGACTATAAAGGTGTCTTTATGTCCTTTATGAATGGATATTCATGTTAAAATGTTTTCAGTTGTGAAAGATAAGGCAATGCTGACCTGTCTTCCAAAAAATGCCTTGTACTCAGGGAGTTACTAACTCATAATGCATGGCACAGTACACAAAGAAAGTTACTTTCTAGGGATCCATATCAGCAATAGCACCAGTTAACAAGGTTTTCTGTTGTTGCTAATGTAAAAACAGAGACACATAGCAATGTTAGTTGATCTACTACAAACAAGGGAGAGCACAGACATAGTTACAAAGTAATTCATCAAATCAGCTAAACAAAATCAAACCAAAGTCTGGATGGACTAAATTAGTCTTTATCTGGCATGTGAAATCAATAAGTTGTGGTATCATTTGGAGCCAGTGTGGTGCTCTGCTTTGACCAGGAGGACTAGGACTCTAGGAACCCAAGGTTTGAATGGCTTTGCCATGGCAACACAGTTGGCATGTCATGTTCTTTCAGCCTCAGAGGAAAGCAATGTCAAACCCCTTGGAGTAAATGTCACCAAGAAAAAAACATGATAGGTTTGCCTTAGAATGTGTTGGGCGTGTGTCTATTAATCCACACTTTGGATTCCTATATCCACCTTGGGTTTCTGCATATGAAATACTGGTAGGCACAGCAACATGAACAAAGTATCACTGCTAATTAATTTTCCTTCAGGATGATATCAAGTTTCTAGGTAAAAATGGGCAAAATTACCAGTTGGAATCTGAGTAATTTCTGATAAAAGTCAAAGTGAAATAAAATTGTCACCCACACGGGCAAATCTGTAAATTTCATTTTTTTTTCCATATTTGAGTTTTGCACATTTTGCTAAATTCTGATAAAAAACGAACTGAAACAAAATCCTTACTGTTCCCTGCTTCTAAACCAGATAGGGCTACAGTATACTCACCAACAGCAGGGATGTAGAGTGTCATTTATTTCATGTCTGTATGCAAGAATGTATAGATTCAACAATCTTGTCCCTGCTCACTGATAATATGGCGGGTATCTGCTGGGGTTTGCTCCCAGGGCCCCCAGTGGATACCAAAATTCATGGATGTTCAAGTGTAGTATCTCAAGATGATAGTAGGAGTAGATGGTGGAAGGGGATGGGACCCCCTTCCCCAGGACTATAGCTCTCCCTGACTATTGAAAATGCTACTACAAGCCCAGAGATGAAGTTCAAACAACATGGGAAAAAATGGAATTTAAATATTTAGGATATGTCTGGAATATCAAATGGGCTTCAGGACCAGGAATGGGGTGGAGACTGCCATGCTCGCTTTAACTGATGATCTTCGTCTAGCCATCAACAGAGGGAGTGTGACCCTGTTGGTGCTGCTAGACCTCTCAGTGGCATTCGATACAGTAGACCACGACATCCTTCTGGAAAGCCTGAGAGAGTTAGGAATTGGAGGCACTGTGTTGCAATGGTTCTCCTTCCTCTCGGGCAGGCTCCAGAGGGTGATGCTCGGGGACAGTCGCTCTTCAAAAACAGAGCTTAATTGTGGTGTCCCTCAAGGTGCCATCCTGTCCCTGATGCTATTCAACATCTATATGAAGCTGCTGGGAGAAATCATCCGTGGATATGGGGCTGGGTGTTATCAGTATGCTGATGACACCCAAATATATTTCTCCTTGTCCCGGTCAACAGCGACAATGACGGCATCTCTCCCCTCAGCCAGTGTCTTCAGGCAGTAATGGATTGGATGAGGGAAAACAAGCTCAAGTTGAATCCAGACAAAACGGAGGTACTTACGGTAGGGGCCCCCAAACCAGGGATTGGGCTGCAACCTCCAGTCCTAGAGGGGCTCATGCTCTCCTCAAAAGACTGTGTTCGCAGTCTGGGCGTGCTTCTTGTCTCGTTGCTTCAGATGAGGAATCAGGTGAATGTGATGATCAAGAGTGCCCATTATCAGCTTCGGCTAATACGCCAGCTGTGCCCTTTCCCGGAACAGGGTGACCTCAAAACTGTAGTACATGCGCTGGTAACCTCAAGACTTGATTTCTGCAATGCGCTCTACATGGGGCTACCCTTGTGCTTAGTCCAGAAACTCCAGCTGGTACAGAATATGGTAGCCAGGTTAGTCACAGGAACAGCAAGGTGTGACCATATAACATCAATATTGAAGTCACTCCACTGGCTGCCTATCAGTTTCCAGGCACAGTACAAGGTGTTGGTTATCACCTTTAAAGCCCTACATGGCTTGGGCCCAACCTATCTAAGGGATCGCCTGCTTCCATACAATCTGCCCCCGTACACTCAGGTCCTCTGGGAGGAATTTATTACAACCCTTAAAGACCAGGTTGATGGCAACCTCCCAGAGGACATTTTCTGCAGCCGCTCCTAATTTATGGAATGGCCTGTCGGATGAGATCCGTCAAATTACCAATCTAGAGAGCTTTAAAAAAAGCCATTAAGATGGATCTCTTCCGGCAGGCCTTCCCGGAATAAAATACTTGGCCACGAATAAGAATTCCCATCTAGTGAACTCTGCCCATGATGATTATTTTTTGGATTAGTTAGTTTTTAATGTGTAGTTTTAATCTTATACTCTTTAATCTTTTTTTAAGGGGGGTACTATGTATATATGGTTGTATTTTAACTTATTGTATGCCGCTTTGATTGCTTGGCAAAAAGTGGGATAGAAATAAAATTATTATTATTATTATTATTATTATTATTATTATTATTATTATTATTAT
>NW_024802935.1:1103192-1112467 GCF_019175285.1 Sceloporus undulatus | reverse complement strand
TATTATTTTATAATATAATTTCAAGTTTTAACAAATGAAACTCTGGAATATAGCTAGGCAGAAAGATTAAGACATGCAAGAAGCAATGCTACATAAGCATGACAAAGAAAGCTTAGCATAAAATGGCTTATGTTTAAACAGTGTGCATAGCAGACTTTTGATACAGTGCAGAGATTTCTTAAAGCAAGACACTGCATAACTGGACTCACAATAATATTTATGATATTCTTC
This sequence comes from Sceloporus undulatus, assembly GCF_019175285.1. Classification (NCBI taxonomy): domain Eukaryota; kingdom Metazoa; phylum Chordata; class Lepidosauria; order Squamata; family Phrynosomatidae; genus Sceloporus; species Sceloporus undulatus. The sequence continues at coordinate 1,112,236 of NW_024802935.1, read as the reverse complement.
TTTGCTCTTGGTTCTCTGAATTTTTGTACTGGAACTACAAATTAGCTAAATCTTCAAATCCTACAATATTGGAAACAGGGGAGGGCAACTGTGACCCTCTAGTTTTTTTTTTTTTTTTGTGCCTGTAAATCCCATAATTCCTTGCTATTGGCTCGGTTGGGTAGAGTTAAGGTGAGTTATAGCCCAAAACATATGCAGTATCATGTTTTTCCATCCCTGCTTTCTATTTTTTAAATGATCAACTACACAGATTAAAAGAATTCCATATGAATGTTGTTACTAAGACTGCGGGCCCGAACAGACAGACCAAAATAAAACTGCTTTGAGTCACTTTGGAGGTATGCTATTTAAATGACACATGCATCTTAAGAGGCCAGAAACTGCACTAAGGCTGTACTCCAGTCCTTAGGACTGGAGCGTGGCTTTGGAACGGCTTCCGACCTCTTAGGACACATGTATCATTTAAACAGGATACCTCCAAAGTGACCCGAAGCAGCTTTATTTTGGCCTGTCTGTTCGGGCTCCGAGTTACTCATAGATATCTAATTACTTAAATAATCTCCATAGACAGCAGTCCCTAGTTTGGTAGAAACACCATAAAGTGCCTAAAATCCTAACAATTTTTTTATTTGTTATAATCTTAAATGTACAATTTGAGATTGTTTATTAAATAATTTTATACCCAGTTATTTCAGTAGTGCTTGGAATTTTGCCTCATTTGAAATATTTTGTGCCCTTACATGTATGGGGGGACTGATGGTTAAGTGAGTGGGTTGGGTTGGACTCTAAAGGAAATGAAATAGTGTAAATAGTGCAAACAGTGACCATCACCTTAAGAAACAGTGGTTGGATGGTAACACAGACATCTGTACATCACTTAATTTAATATAAGGAATGGTCTATAAAATCTTTGCCCATACCAAACCAGAGAAGATGGATTTGAACTCTTGATGTGAAGTTGAAGGCTTTTGTGGCTGGCATACATAGGTTTTTTTTTGTGGGTGTTTCAGGCTATGATCAAGAAGAATTTATTCCTGGCATTTCACCTGCATCTCTGGCTGGCATCTTCAGAGAATGGTGGCATGGAGGTGTGATGATTTAAACAAAATTGAAGAAAGGATTGAAGTTCCTTTATTCAAATTAAAGGGAACTCTGGTACAGTAGATGTTTAGTACTTGTCATGTCCATTGTCATTTATTCTGTATTTTCTATGATATCCATTGTATCATATAATATTAATCATTTGGGACAAAATGTTACTAGTGTGGGCTAGAGCATTTTTCTGACATTCCACTGCTATTTCTCTTCATTGCAGCTAAGGACAACTTCTGGTTAAATCCCAGAAGACTGTGGGCAAAAGCTACAAAAATCAGTGGGTGAAATGGACAAGATTTTCACTCAGCTCTGCAGAGAATAAAAAGCAGGGTAGATTTGAAGTTGACAGAAGTGTCTCCATTTAGCTCTGACAGTAAAATGGTTTCTGACTGTCTGTGGAATTGAGGGCACAGTCTAGTCAATTTCACTACCCTTAAGCTTTTACATGCAGTTTTCAGAGTTAATGCAAGATGTTGTGTTTCCAACCATTGCTATTTTCCTCCTTTCTATGTAAAAAATTTCATATCCAACCAGTCACCCATAATTTCTTTTAATGGCAGTATGGTAAAGTTTCATAAGTCTTTGAGAAAACAGTACAAATGAAACATACTTTTTTCTAATAAAAATGAATCTATTGCAAAACACAAACATTAAATCAGCCACAATGCAACAGGGGGCTATAGGATCACAATGGTAGATGACGCTACTGTCATTCTGCTAGCAGACTCTTAACAAGGCAGCATAAAAATAAATAGCCTCAGGAGAAGTTGGGATATTTGAGCAAACAGGAAGGAAAACAGTCCCACACAAATAATGATTAACAGAAAAAGAGGAGGAAACCAAATGACAAATCAACTAACACAAACAAGAACAAAAGTATATGAATACACACATTCTGGAATATCTGCGCGTAATAGATATCCTGGGACCACTAACTGTGTAAGTGAATGTGTATTTTGCTTCTTTAACTACTGGCATGGAAATGAATCATTGTTGTTTCATTGTTGTTACTGTTTCATTGCTGTTCATGTTGCATTTGGTCTTCTTCCACAACTAGTACTACTAATTCAGTATTCTCTGCTTAACAAAGGGGACCTATGGCCTCACAAGGAGACATATAGGATTGCAAAGGAAGCATCTTTTTTGTGTTGCAAATTGATGTAAAATTTCCTGGACTTTGAGACAGCCACTTGGCCAGAAGAAGGAAGTGCAAGCCTGCAAGTAATTCCCCTCCATACCATCTGAACTGAAAACAGAAATAGCAAAATGCAGGCCCATGACTAACATGTTCATTTTTTCCTTCCTGTATGGTTTTAATATCTTGCCTGCTGAAGAAGCCAGTAGAACACTGAAAGCTTGAAACATATACAGTCTGCCCTCCCCATATGCAGGGATCTGTTCCAAGACCCACCCCCACCCCTCACCCGCGTATGGAGAAAGCCACCTATGCTCAAGTCCCATTAATTCAAATATATTCAAATCCTATTAATTCAAGTATAGAGTGTGTTTCTTGTATGTTTGTATAGCTGTATGATTTTTTTTTCTAAAAGTGAATAGATAATAATAATTCAGTGCTAAAGTCAATATAGTGATATCATTTCCATTGGAACTTGGACAAAAGGCATCTTGGATGCAATTTTTTCAGGTCTTCTGGTACACCATAGACTGGACTCTACATAGACTCTACATAATAATCATAATATTTATATACCAAGTAAATCTATTTATGTATTGAATTATATCCTGCCTTTTTCCATACAATAATTTTTAAAAGAATTATCAAAAATATTACTTTATAAATGTTAAAAAATGTCTATACTAAATTATTAAAAATAGTTTAAACACATTTAAAACCTGAAAATGATTTTTAAAAATATAGCACACCATTTCACATACACACTACTACTCCATAAAGCAAATTCAAAGGGCTGCTTGGATAAAAATTTCTTCAACTGCTTCTGGGTTAAAACCAGGGAGGGAGAGGACCAGATGTTCACAGCCATGGAAAAGGTGTTTTCCCATGTTCTCATGAAATGCATCTAAGAAGCTTTTGGAACCAAAAGAAAGTCATCTCCTACAGATCTGAAAACTCAAGCCAGTTTGTCAAGGAGATGGAGTCTTTTAGATAGCTTGCAAGAGAAACAAAAACACAACTCACAGTTGGCTCTACCTCTATCACGACTGCCCAATATACCACAAAGTTGGACAAATATTGTAGTCTATAATTCTTCATGAGGAATGGTATGGGAGAAGACAGACACACAAAAATCCATATATATGGCCAGATGTTTTACCAATGAGGTCAGTGATTAGATGCATTTTAAGGTGACATGCTGACTGAATCATGGGCAGATGCATGGGTAACAAATTATATCTAGCAATGCATGTTGGGATCAATAAGTAATAGCCAGTCTCAGGTTGTGGAAACGAAGAGGCTTTTTTGCATCTCAGAACTATCTTCTTCTTGAGAAAAAGGAAACAATATTCTAGGTCAACAGTGAGAAGAAGTACAGAAAAAATACAGAAGAATTTATGCAATCAAAGCTTCAGATTAAATTTTAGGTGGTATACGAGTTACAAAAAGTCACTTTATTCTGGTATAGAAATATAATCTAATATAGGGATGGGCAACTATTATTGGTCAGAAGTTTTTTTTTTACTGATTCTGCTATTTTTATTTTAAATTCTGAAATGTCTATTTACCTGGAGAGATCTGCCTGTACATAAAAAATGGATGGAATCTCCTGGGATTGCAAGCAACGTAATACACAGTGGAAAAACTATGGGATGAAATTGAGGAAGTCCCGTTTCTAGTATTGACAAATTTGAACACAAATTTATGGAACTTTGTAATCCAGATGTACAAAACTAGGACCCTTTAGAGTTTCATACAAGGTTGCTTCTGATTTAAAGTGGAATGAAAAGAATCGTAAGTTTTCAAATGTCATTTCACTGCTGGGACCTGCATTTGCTCTCCCAATATGAGGAGCATGAACTAAACTGTCTAATAAAATTATAGTAATTTAATACAGCATAGAGTAATGTTAATAAAGTGCACATCAGCCAATTATGGTGATTAACTCAAATTCTAGAAAAGTTGTATCATTAAAGAGAGAGCATAATACCTTGTGTAATTGGTTCTCACTCTTATAAAAGTTATCTTTAAAAACACACAGACTTACATTAAAATGAAAGGCTCAGTTAAATGAATGCAAAAAGCAAAGAACACTTTTCACTTTCAAGTACATCCCTTGAAGAATTCATTTCCTAAAAATACCAAAAAAAAAAACAAAAAAAAAAAAACCCACCCTTGCTGCCATTAACTAAAATTAATGAATATGTACAATGTTAATTTGGTTCCTTTTCCTAATTTCTTTTGGCTCCCCAACCTTTTTTTAAAGCCATTTTATTTCAGATTATTTAGGAAAGGCATTGTATTTTAAAGAATTCCTGGTCCTTGTGATGTTAGAAAACAGAATGACGAGTCAGTTTATCAATCCTGAACCTCACTAGAATTGGACTCCCTGTCTTACATTTTTGTACTCCCAACATACTTTTCTTGGATCAATCTAGATTTGAAGGGGAATCTCTACAATTAACCTGATTTCCTTTGCACAACAGGATTTCCTTAGAGGAACTAAGTAGGAGAGTTAGGTCAGCAGACAGGAAGAATAACATAGTTATCCAGAGACATGACACAGATTAAGAAAAAAGTGACCAGGAGGTGATTCAGCACAACAATAAGAAGAAAGAGCAGGAAGAACATAAAGGGTTAGGAGATCAATGCAAACTTATTTAAAGAAAGTTCTTATGCTCTTATACCTCCTGGATTCTTAATGGTTTCTTAAGGGAAACTAACACCACTCAAAACAGTATGTGCCTTTGCAACCAGACTTGCAACGTAAGACAAAGTGTTAACTTTCTAACAACCACTTACGAAGAAACTACACTACATGCAAGATACAAAGGCATCGAAACTAATGTTCCCTAACATACTGTACATCTTTCACCAGTCAGGGAAGCACCTCATGTAGTTCAATCTTTGTCATCAGAGGGAACAGCTTAATTTTTTTTTACTGCCATTGTGTCCTAATCTGTTCAAGGAACAAACATATGAGAAAGAGTGGAATAGTTTACACTTTTAACAGATTGTTGCAACAGGGTTTCTATTAGAATGAATAAAGCTGACACTACTTATATGTCACACAGTGCCTCATGCAGTCTTGTTCTATGCATACCCGAGGCAGTTGCATGATGGCTATGTGTCTACAGACAAATATTTCAACAGGCATCTGAAGTTTAATCATAAATTTAATAATGACCAGCATCTTGCTAGTGAAATATGCTATGTGGACAGTTCTCCAAAACTCACCTTGGTGTGCATAGATAAGCCAATGGTTGCTGTGAATTGGGTTGACTGGAAAGTAAGATGGATTTTCTTATCAGTGTAGACACACCCTAGGTAACTGTTTTGCATTCTGAATCACTACTTAGGTCCTATCTGCATGGGGTAATTCAGCTAATTCACATAATCTCCAACAACTCCTGGAGGGCAGGGCTGGGAATTTATAAATCAACAGCTTGATGCAGTGAATTAATTACTGCTATCTATAAATCTCTGAGACCTCCTCAAGCCCTCCCTTTGTTGTCACCACTCAGCAAAAGTAGGGGGAGGTAAGCTGTCTTTTGAATATAAACAGGCAGGTCTCTCTTCCAGAGCTGATGCTGCACTCTGGTCTGTATCTGAGACATGTGACTCTGGAACCTCCCCCTGCTCAGGTTCAGCACCAGGTATCAACAGGTTCACTTCTTCAGCCTCTGAGTCAGTGTCCATGCCCATGTTCTGGAAGCAGGCCATGACAAAGATACACATTATCAATTGTGTGGACATTCTCTTTTAACTCCCTTGCATAGGCCAGGAGGGGGCTCTCCCAGTGGCCGATTTGAAGGTGGAAAAAATCCGTAACAATTTGCATAAAATACACACATGTAGACTTGCCCTTTCAAACTGACCCATTTAATACAAGGAAGTTCAAACTGAGAGGAGGGGGATGGTAGGGAAGGATCTAGTCTCTATGCCCCTGGCCTCTTCATTTTGCCTTCATGTGAGCAGGCAAAACTACTTCATAGTGTTCTTCTGTAATATAATACAAATAGTCTCCCTTGATCATATCACAATTAATTCCAGACTAGTCACCTGTTTCATGTGCAAGGGTTTTGGATATCTGGGGTTGGCGGAGGTAATAAATTAGGCTATTTCCTGCTTCAGACATTTATTTCAAATGTCATCCTATAGCATTTAATTTTAGGCATTGTATTTTTGGCCACTAATTTAGAGGAACATATTTCACAGAAGATTCCTATGCATTAAAGAAAACTGACTTAAATGCACTTTTGGTAAAACTCACCACATGACTGGGTGGCATGTAATTCAAAAACAATTCCTGTGTTACACATCATTGTTGCACATTGTTGCAACTACTGGTATTTCTGGGGTAAGAGAACAGATCCACATTTTATTTTAAAAAATCAGACAGAGGGATATGAGGAAAAATAGTCATTATGATTCTCAAAACTGTGATGCTTTATTAAAGATTTTTTTGGTTACAGCTTAGTGACCCTGAAATAATTAGCACTAAGTATCACTTAGGAAAATTGCTAATCTATGGTATCTGACATGAGGAAAAAAGTTTTTTTTTAAAGGTCCTCATGATGAATCACAAAGCTTTGAACTTTTCTTCTTTTAAATACCACACAATTTCCCAGTCTGGCTGCCAGTTATCCAGGCAGTGCGGTGAAGCTAAATACAGGAGATTATATATGTGTGTGTGTGTGTGTGTGTGTGTGCGCACACTCAACCCACTGGAACTTACTTTTTATTAAACATATATATTCAGTACTTTAAATTCCCCACCAACCGTGTATACTTGATCCAGAATTAAAACTCGCCCTGGCATGGAAATGCAAAGATATTGCAGAGGTAGAGAACTTGAAGTTTATGCCATAATCCTGTTTTGTTTTGAAAATTTTTGCTCTGGCTGGTGGCAAATTAGATGTGATTAGGTTGTTGTATTTTGAGATATATGTTCTGAACAAGTCAGATCTTCTTTAGTGAACTCATTAGGTCTGCATATAGGTTTTATGTCTAACGGAAACTAAGAAGTGTTATATTATAGCCTAAAGAGAAGCATAAAAATTGAGAATGTGCACTTTTACTTCTGAATAATCTTGCAACTGGAAATGTAATATAGAAAATCCTCTCTAGTTCTAATTTTTTTTTCTATTGGAGCTACAGAATCAAGAAAGAAGAACCACATGGAGACATCTCAATAGCAGCTTCAGCATCATTCCAAATTTAGGGATCTTGCAACAACACAATATTGTAGCTTTGACATAGGCAGTTTCCTTGTGGCAGTAGATTCTCACTATATGTGCCTCTGACCCTCAGAAACACTATCTCTAGTCATCTAAATTTGGGGTAGAACAAGGAGGTCCAACTGCAGTGGCTGTGATGCATGCCTGCATATCAGCAAGGCAAAGGGCAAAGAGAAGCTAAACACTGCTTGCCATTCCAGTTTATTTAGATACACTGCAATACCTCCAGCCCCCTAGGCTACATATGGGGAATCTTTGGCTTCATGGATGTTTTGACCTGCAACTCCCATCAGCTGCACCCACTATGAACATGCATTATGGGAGCTGCACTTGAAAGCATCAAGTTTCAGTACTCACATTGCGGCTGTAGCTTTCAAACCTGGTTATCTGAGAAACAGGAAAAATATGTACCAAGGATAAAAGATAAGACTATTGGATGAAAAAATATGAAAAAAATGTACTCCAGGCAAAAGCTGGGAGTCATCAAGTCGAGGATAAGCAATGAGAACTATCCCTAGTGCATCCAATTCAGTTCCATAACAGTTTTTGAAAATGTGAATTTTCTCTTCTCAAATTGTCCTAAAAGTTTCCTTTACATATAGTTCAAACATCTCCAGATTATGTCTGGGTTGTAAATATTCTGTGGACGTCTTGCTGTTTGCTGTCTGTGTTGGAACACAAGTTATAACTGATTTCAGTATTTGATATCTGACACTTTAAATCTTATATTTAACTCCAGCCAGCTTCATGCCAGGCTGAGAGGCTGCTCATTGCCCTTTTTCCACCTGGGCTGCAGTGGGGGCTCGGCACTTGTACAGGAGGTGACAAGGTTTTAAAGCTGTGACTCTCTCCCCCTCTACAACACCAGCCAGCTTCACACCAGGCCAGGAGGCTGCTCCTTGCCCTTTTCCACCTGGGCTGCAGCAGGGGCTCAGCACCTGGACAGGAGGTGGGCAGAGAGGCAGCAAAGTTCTAAAGCCATGCCCCTCTTCCCCTCTACAACACCAGCCAGAGCTATATTAGCTGACAGTGGGATAGAATAGGAGGCGGAGGGTTAGCAGCATTATATAGGGGCAACCTGCAGAATAGCCTACCTCGCCTGCTTATTGAAAGTTCTTTTTATTCAATAGGCAGGATCAATGTAGCAAGATGGGAATAGATGGGGAATGACCACTTTGGGTGGTGGATTAGGGGAGGCAGTCATTGTTAAACATGGAGCGGCAATAGGTGTACTGCGGGGCAAGGGAAGGTATGGTGCTAACAGGGTGAAGTACTGTTATAGAGGAAGGCAAGATTGATGCTTGAAATCTATCTTGCCATCCTGTCACCCTGTTATCCCAAAAAAAAAGAGATCGTGCCAATCTTACCACAGAACCTGTCCCTGCTCTTGTGTAATGCCAGGTTGAGTAAAAATCAAACCCACATAATATATGATCTGCTGGTGGAGGATAGATAAAATTCTATATAATTCTATATAAAACTCTGTATAAAACTCTAAATAAGAGTTATATAAGAGAACATAAGAGTAAAATATATGGGAATAAGAATAAAAATATAATAAAACTATATAGATA
>NW_024802935.1:1097642-1102238 GCF_019175285.1 Sceloporus undulatus | reverse complement strand
AGATAAAAACCAAAATCACCTCTATAAGACTGTGTTAAAAGGTTAAACAAGTATATGGGTAGATACATAATAATAATAATAATAAAAATATAATAATAATAATAATAATAAATACATCAGTAATACAATAACAGTTGGAAAAAGTTACAGTCATACATAAAAATTCTTCATCACCCCTGCAATTTACCACCAAATCATCCCCACATATCTAGATGGTGGGGGGAGGTCGACTTGGCATGTTTCATGGAAACCTGGCGGGCGGAGTGACAGCGTGTAACTTGGCTCAGGCCCTCCCAGCTGGTTATTCTGTTAAAGGTAGGTAAGGGAAGTGGGCAAGGGGGAGGAGTGGCTGTAGTCCATAAGAACACTTCACTTTGACCAGGTACCTGTATGGAAAATGGACCACATGTGTGTATTTACCTGAACCTGAAAACTAGGGATAATCTGGGGATTCTGTGTATTGGTATACCATCCACCCCACACAGTGGTCTTGGAGTTAGTGTTGGAGTCTCTAGGCTTTTAGTCCTGGGTGACCTCAACAAACCACTCGAGGATAGTTCAACAACTCTTTTTAAGTGCAGTGGGAGTTTCATGGTTTCCATGACAAACATGGGAACTCACCAGATTACATACCCTTGATTAGGTCTGTTGTACGGAACAGGCATATCTGGGGCAGAGGTAGTCAATATTCTGCATTGTCATAGACAGATCATTTCCTGGTCAAGATTAGTCTGAAGGCCATGATCTCTCCCATCGGGGGTGGAGGACCCATTAGAATGATCCATCCTCAAAGCTGTTAGGTCCCAGAAAGCCTTGAGGGTTTCTAAGTCTGTAACGATGGCAATTCATCAAAGTCCTGGTTGATACCTGGAAAACGATTCACAGGCTATAAACACAATCGCTCCCAAGTGTCTTTCCAACCGTTTCAAACTGCCAGCCGTTTGAAGTACACAGAAGATCAAGAAGAAGAAGAGGCTGAACAATGTCTAAAGCACCGCTGGCAATACTGACAAGAAACATCATAGAGATTTTCTTAAATCCTATCAAGTGGCAATGAGAGTGTAAGAAGTATTCTTCTCGTCCATCTATTGCATCTGTGAGGTCCAGCCCAGCAGAGCTGTTCAGGGTGGTGAGAGATTTAATGCAACTGCCTCGCTCCCTGAACCCCTTGGTAGAACCAACTATAGCCTGCTGTGGGCCTTAATGATCATTTTGCAGATAAAATCCACAGATGGGAGCTGAAATTGGATGCTGGCTTTGATGCAGAAATGGCAGGAGAGATGTCCAACAACTCCGCTTACAATATTGTATTGGATCAATTTGGTTGGTGAGTACCAATGACGTGGACAAGCTCCTTGGAAAGGTGAAAAAGACAACCTGCTCTCTCAATTTCTGCCTTTCTTGCTGGGCTGTCCAGAGAGGTAAGCTATGAGGATGCTGCTGAAAATCCTATTGATGCTTCCTGGGAAGGACATTTTCCACCAAGTTTAAATGGCAGTGGTTAAAACATATTAAAAAAGCCTTTCCCTGATACCTTAGACAGACACCAATTACAGGCCAGTTTCGCTTCTTTCATTCTTGGGCAAAGTGATCAGAGAGAGGTTGCAATTCACTCCAAGCAGTATTAGAGCTCCAAGCAGTATCAGGACAGGATATGGGTTGAGACTGCCATGGTAGCCTTAGTCAATGATCTTTGTCTGGGCATCAAAACAGGGGGAAGTATGACCCTGTTGGTGCTTTGGACTTTCAAGCAAGCTTCTGATACCATTGACCACTGGTCCCCTTCTGGAACACCTGAGGAACTGGGAATCAGGGGCACTGTTCTTCAGTGGTTCCATTCCTATCTCTCAGGCGCTCCAGATGGTGATGCTGGGAGACAGTTGCTCTCTAAGAGAGAGCTAAAATCTGGCGCCCCCAGGGTCCATCCTGTCTCCCATGCTATTTAACATTTACATGAAGCTGCTGGTTAGTCATCTGGAGACATGGGGCGGGGGTGTTATCATACATTGATGACACTCAAATAGTTTGGATGCTTTCAGTGACTAAGGAAGACTTGTTGCTTCAGCTATCATCTCAGATAGATGCGACGGCCAGGAGTGCCTGTATAGCTTCGGTTGATAAGCCAGCGCAACCCTACCTGGGCCAGGGGACGAGTACATGCACTGGTAACCTCTCATCTCAATTTCTGCAATGCACTCTACATGAGGCTAGCCTGTACAAGTTTGGAAGCTTCAGTTTGGTGTAAAATATGGCAGCCAGTTGGTCACTAGTAATCCAGGTCAGACACTAAAAACCTATGTTAAAATATCTTCACTGGCTGCAATTAGCTTCCAGGCGTGGTACAAGGCTTGTGTCCAGCTTACTGCAGGAGCACATAATAAATAATAATAATAAATTTATTTCTTACCCGCCCTTCCATAGATATGATCAGGGCGGCTTACAAATTTTTTTAAAAAACTTCAGTACAGGTAAAAAATACAATATGACAGTTAAAACATTGCTACAGAAACAGGAACAGGAAAACAATAAAATACACATGTCAAGGGCAAGGAAAAAAGAGAAAAAAATTTACATCGGTCCGGGGTCGAAAAGGAAAAAAGGGGGCAGGAAATAAACAAACAATCTAAGGTGGGAAGGCCCAGCCGGCAGGAATAGATATGTTTTCAGCTGTTTCTTAAAGACAGCTAATGAGGTGGCGGGGAGCGAAGCTCTGGGGAGTTATTTCAGAGTGAAGGGGCGCAGCAATAGCAAAAGCCTCTGTGAGGTCCGTATAAAGTTAGACCTAGGGACCTCCAACATTTAGTCCCGGAAGTTCTGAGGTGTGCGAGGCGGATTATTGGGGAGAGGCGGTCCTCCACGTACCCTGGGCCCCAAGCCATTTCGGGCTTTATAGGTCAAACAACACCTTGTATTGAGCTCGGAAGCGAATAGGCAGCCAGTGAAGGTCTTTTTAAATAGGTGTTATATGTCCAACCTGGAACTACCCAGCGACCAGTTAGTGCCATGTTCTGCACCACCAATTCCAGCTTCTGGGTTTGGTACAAGGGTTGCCCCATGTAGAGCGATTGCAGAAATCCAATCGAGAGGTTACCAAACGCAAGTACAACAGATTCAAGGTCCTTACGGTCCAGGTAGGGACGCAGTGGCGTATCAGCCGTAGCTGATAACAAGCACTCTGACCGTCGCATCCCCATGAGAAGTTAGTCGGAGCGAACGAATCAAGGGTACTCTCCAAGCTGCGCACCGAGTCCCCAGGAGGAGTGTGACCCCGTTCAGGACCGGGTGACAGATTCACCACCCGAAACCGGGGAACCTATCACCAGTACTTCCGTTTTCCCTGGGATTCAACTGCGTTTGTTCTCTGCCATAGCCATTACGACGCCAAGCAGGGCACTAGAGGAGAGATGCCATCCTAGTTACTGCATATATTTGGAGGACATAGAGAAAATTTATGTGGTCATTCAGGTGTACTGATAACACCGCGCCCATGTCTCCGGATGATCTCTCCAGGGCTTTCATGGAAATGTAAATAGCATAGGGGACAAAAATCGTCTGCAGGGAGGCACACCAGATTCAGGGCTCCCTATCGGAGCAACGTTAACTTGTCCAAAGGACAAATGACAAAGAGATAACATAGAGAGGGGAAGAGGAAAGAGGATGCAAGCCGCGGAGGTACAAGGAATACCACAAGCGCGAGCAATTCTTAATAGTTATTTATTCTATTGTATGTGCTTATCGGTAATTCTGTATTTTCACCGTTTTTACGTCGTGTATCTCGTTCCTCTTCATTTTCATCTCTAACCAATAGGAAACATATAGTTATCTTTAGACAGGAGGAACAAAGACCACACTGAAGGGAACGTCATGACCAAACGGTGGTGGCAAAGTCCCGCGCATCTGCGTCAACGGCAGAGCCTACTCGGACCTTGAGTGCCAGTGAGTGAAAGAGAAACAAGCAATAAAACGGGTGACAACAGTACGAAATATCGGGTGAAATGAAACGGCTAAGGGAGAATAGCGAATTAGAAGGCATAAAAAGGGCCCCCCTGAGCTGTCAGCCATGAGGGACAGGGATCAAGGGAGCAGGTCGTCCTCCTAACACATCCTTCTATACAATCCACCCCACACTCTCAGGTCCTCGGGGAAGAACTTGCTACAGCCAAAGAAAACCAGGTTGACTGCTGTTTCCCAGAGGACCTTTTCATCAGCCACTCCAAAATGGTGGAATGACTTGTTGGAGGAGATCCATCAGATAACCACTCTTGATGCCTTCAAGAAGGCAATCAAAGCAGATCTCTTTTGGCAAGCCTTCCCTGACTGACTGACCTCCCAAAATAAAAGACTATCCTGTCTGTCCATAGATATTTTTATCATCTTTTAAAAACTGTTTTAACTAATTTTAACTTGCATTTGTAATTAAGTGTTATATTTTATGTTTTATGTTGGTAGTGGGTTGGGGGATAGTGAAATTTTATGATTTATTGTTTTATGTATTTTACTATCTTTTGTTGTAACCGCCTCGATCCACAGGGAGAAGTGGGCTAGAAATAATAATAATAATAATAATAATAATAATAATAATAATAATAATAATAA